>NC_072769.1:10572638-10871893 GCF_022539595.1 Amphiprion ocellaris
CGACATGCTATGCTATGACGTTTTTAGAGAGACATGCTATAATGTGACGTTTTTAGAGCGACATGCTATACTGTGACGTTTCACGAGCGACATGCTATACGATGATGTTTTTTGGACGACATGCTATACTAAGACGTTTTTTGGGCAACATGCTATACTATGACGTTTTAGGAGCGACATGCTATGCTATGATGTTCTTTGGACAACATGCTATACTATGACGTTTTTTGGACCAAAGGCTAAACTGTGACGTTTTTAAGAGCGACATGCTATAGTATGATGTTTTTAGAGCGACATGCTATGCTATGACATTTTTAGAGCGACATGCTATACTGTGATGTTTCAAGAGCGACATGCTATACTATGACATTTTTTCGACGACATGCTATACTATGATTTTCTTGGGTGACATGCTACACTATGACGTTTTTAGAGCGACATAATATACCATGACGTTTTTAGAGCGACACACTATACTATGACGTTTTTTGGGCGACATGCTATACTATGATGTTTTTTGAACGACATGCTAAACTATGACGTTCTTTGAGCGACATGCGATACTATGACATTTTTAGAGCGACATGCTATACGATGAGGTTTTTAGAGCCACATGCTAAACTATGACGTTTTTCGAGCGACATGCTATACTATGACAGTTTTTGAGCAACATGCTATACGATGAGGTTTTTAGAGCCACACGCTAAACTATGACGTTTTTAGAGCGACATGCTATACTATGACATTCATAGAGCGACATGTTATACTATGACGTTTCTTGGGCGACATGCTATACTATGACATTTTTTGGGCGACATGCTATACTATGACGTTTTTAGAGCGACATGGTATAGTATGACGTTTCAAGAGCAACACGCTTCACGATGACGTTTTTTGGAGGACATGCTAAACTATGACGTTTTTTGAGCCACATGCTATACCATGACATTTTTAGAGCGACATGCTACACATTTTTAGAGAAACATGCTATACTATGACGCTTTTAGAGCGACATGCTATACTATGACGTTTCAAGAGCGACATGCTATACGAAGACGTTTTTTGGACGACATGATATACTCTGACGTTTTTAGAGCGACATGCTATGCTGTGAGGTTTTTAGAGCGACATGCTATACGATGACGTTTTTAGAGCGACATACTATACTATGACGTTTCAAGAGCGACATGCTATACGATGACGTTTTTTGGACGACATGCTATACTATGACGTTTTTTGGGCGACATGCTATACTATGACGTGTTTAGAGCGACATGCTATACTATGACGTTTTTAGAGCGACCTTCTATACTATGACGTTTTTTGGTCCAAAGGCTATACAATGACGTTTTTAAGAGCGACATGCTATACTATGACGTTTTTAAAGTGACATGCTATGCTATGACGTTTTTAGAGCGACATGCTATGCTGTGACGTTTTTAGAGGGAAATGCTATACTATGAGGTTTTTAGAGCAACATGCTATACTTTGACGTTTTTAGAGCGACATGCTGTACTATGACGTTTCAAGAGCGACATGCTACACGACGACTTTTTTTGGACGACATGCTATACTATGACGTTTTTAGAGCGACATGCTATACTATGATGTTTTAAGAGCGACATGCTACACTATGATGCTCTTTGGACGACATGCTATGCTATGACGTCTTTTGAGCGACATGCTATACCATGCCGTTTTTAGAGCGACGTGCTATACTATGATGTTTTTAGAATGACATGCTATACTATGACGTTTTAAGAGCGACATGCTATACTATGCCGTTTTTTGAGCTACATGCTATACTATGACTTTTTACAGCGACATGCTATACTATAACGTTTCAAGAGCGACATGCTATACTATGATGTTTTTTTGGGCGACATGCTATACTATGGCATTTTTAGAGCGACATGCTATACTATAATGTTTTTTGGGCAACATGCTATACTATGACGTTTTTAGAGCGACATGCTAAACTATGATGTTTGTTGGACCAAAGGCTATACTATGACGTTTTTTGAGCCACATGCTATACTCTGACGTTTTCTGGACGACATGCTATACTGTGACGTTTTCTGGACGACATGCTATACTGTGATGTTTTTTGGACGACATGCTATACAATGACATTTTTTGAGCCACATGCTATACTATGACGTTTTTAGAGTGACATGCTATACTATGAACTACAGGCCATACTACGTTATTCTTGAAAAGTATACTATACTTTGACATTTTCTGAACTACATCCTATACTATGGCGTTACACACAGAGTGCTTTGGTTACATGTTGATTTATAATCTAGATTTTTTCTGTTTTGTTTTTTGACGGGATTACCACAGACCTGACCGTGAACATCGTTGACACCCACCTGAGGGAGACGCTGCCTAAGATCTCAAGGCTGCTTGGTCGTGGTCTTTCTGGTCCTGCTCCAGAACGCCTTCATCAACTACATCTTCTTTTGATGAGGCCCTCATATGCTGCAATCGGTGACCTTAAGGAGGAACTGCTACTTTCACTCTGTAACGAGACGGCGGTTATTTTAAAGACCCAGCTCCTGGTGGCTTTGAGTGAAAGTTTAACACCCATCAAAATGGAACTACAGACAATTAAATCTGAGCTGTTGATCAGTATTTCAAACATCAAGTTTGACCTGGCTGCCCTAAAGCACGCTGTGGGTGAAACGGAAACTTCACTCTCCACATCACCAACAACATTGTCACACTCCAAAGCAGAGCAGCTGTCTGCTGAACTTTTAAAAGTGGACTATAAATGTGAAGAATGTGAGCAGCAGCAGACTGTGAGCAGCGGAACAGACGTGATCAGAAAGAAGTCATTTTCTTTTTTCTTTTCTTTCTGGTTGACTTGATACTGTCAGATGCAGATGTTGGAGCTGATTCTGATCTTTCAGGATAAAAAGCTGCTTTTTCTTCACAGACTTTTCAGGAAATTATTCTCTCAGGTTTTCTCTGCTATTTATATTTTATTATCTGTGATTATTTCATTATTTCTTTATTGTAAAAATAAAGTTTGAGGCATAAAGACTCATTTAGTTATTTTAATCCTGAAATCTTTGATGTAGCAGAACTAAACTTCCATTTTCCTTCTTGTACTTCTGATACGAGAACTAAACGTATCTTCAACACGGATCATCTGCTTTTAATGAATCAGCAGCAACATCACAACAACAAATGAGACAATTTTCAACAAATTAATGAAACTGATGTCATTTAAAACTATCAGTCTGTTTTAGTGTCAAATTAAAGCTGATTACTGACAACTAGAACATTAACGTTACTGTTTTAATCACATTTAAGTTTCCTGAACGTTACATTAATGTCAACCAGCCACAGTTTTATGAATTTAATGAACCACATTACAGGAATACAACACACTTCAGCTGTTTACATGAAACTCAACACATTAGCTTGATGCTACGTTAGCTTCAATCAGGCTACGACTGAGCAGCTCGGTTAGCATCGCTAACATTAAAGCTAATATTTACTATGCTAACTTTCTTCTCTGGTCAACACACACTGAAACAAACTCCACCAACATCTGGAGTGCATGGCACACATTACATCTGACACTAAAGCTGCAAATAAAGTGCATTAAAAGCGGCACCGATACGAAAATAAACATTTACTTACCGAACTATCAGAGTCCTTTCAGTGTCTGCTGGTAGAATCAGCCGAAGGTAGAAAACTGGTTAAAACAAGCCAACGGGCAGGAAAACTGTCTGTGGAAAATGTTGTGCTGCTCCACCGACAAATAAACCAACAGTTATTATATCAGAATTAATCCAAACGAGGAGAGCAGAGTCTCTGCTGCCTCCTCCATCGGACCTGTAAATCATTCCAGGCCGGACTGTCAATCAAGTAGTCCCGCCCCCGGCTTCGCAAAACTTTAACGCTCTATAAAAAAAATCAATATTGATTTATTTTAAGATCGGCCACCTGATCTCTCATTTTGACCATGAAAACTCACGAAAAAAATTATATACAGTCTATGCACCGTACTCTGTTTGGCTCCACACTTGCTGATGACCACTTCCGGTTTCAGAAAATGAAAAAACTGACCTTTTTTCGTTTCTGTCTCTTACTGATTTTACTTTCTTGTTATTCTAAATATAAAACGAAAATCAAAGCATTTAAAAAAAAAAATTATATCCCTTTTTGATCATGAAAAGGAAAAACGCCTTGTATTTCAATTTTAATTTTTGTATTTTAAAACGAAAATCAAATAACCACTCGTTTTTTGTTTTTCAATACCCGTTTCAGAACGGAAAATCCAATTACCAGATCTGTACACGGACCATTGTACACGGACCTTTACTGTTCTGTCCTCGCTTGTGTCTTCTGTTTGGGGATTCAAGCTCTTTAAAGGTGCATCTGCTGCCTATTTACTTCAATGATGAATTTACTGGACTTCTAATAGTTCAGTGTATGTTTGAAAATGCAAATAAAGGTATCGTTTATTCTAAAAATTGCAAAATTTACATTAACTTCCAGAACAAGAATATGAACATTGGCTACAGCCAGCTTTTGAAATTTTTTAAGCATGTTATAATCAAAGTTTTACAGAGTGCCTCCGTTATCATCACTCCATAAAACAAAAAAACATTTTTTATCATGCTTTTTATAATTAAATATTATCTCAATCAGGCTGTGGCTAATAAATGAACAAATCACTTCAGAATATAATGCATTTTGAACTTCAGCCAGCTGTCAGCTCCGTTTGAACTGAAGAAAACAGCTGTGGATCTGTAAACAACAAAGTGGCCCGGACCGATCCACACAACACCGCTCCCGCCAGTCAACAACAGGGGGCGCTAGTGATTGTGTACAACACCGGGATGAAGGGGAGTGAGTGGGTCATTAATTCCACCAAATCACCTCATTATTAAGAGGGAGAGATGGCCAAGGGGAGGCCGAGGAGGATCAGATCTGCGGAGCACAAGTTGAAGAAGACGGGCTACGATCAGAGCCGAGCCAAGACCCGCATCAACATCGGCGAAGCTTTCCAGCGGTGGAGAGATCTCCGGGAGCTGAAGGGCATGAAGACGGACGCGGAGGTAGCCGTGTTTCTGCTAGATAGGTGGGCGACAGTAGTTTTATTGTATTTTTGTAGTTTTGTGGTGTCCGCTGGTTGTCTGTGTCTGGAGCTGGTGTGCTGTCTCCGTGTAACGGTCTCCTCCTGTCTGCCTGTTAGCTTCGCAGCATTAGCAAGTGTTTGCTAGCCGACAACTTAGCTAACCAACTCGCTGCGCCGTTTCTCGCTCTTAATCCTGATATTTGTCCATAAAAACGCCTGAAAAGTGTTTTACAGACTAGTTTGACACACGTTAACATAAATTGTACACCTCCGTTTAATTGTTTGGATTATTTCATAACGCTAAGCTAGGTACCCTACATGTTAGCTTAGCTTTAAACCAACAGCCCTTTCGAAAATGTGAACACTGGCTTAACGGTTGTGGGGTTTTTTTGTTTGTTTTTTTTGCTGTCGTTCGTTTAATTATACTCTTATATATGTTGTTTTGCTTCAGCTGCAAGACACAGACATCCACTTACTTCCGTGTAGCATAATGCTGGAACATCAGCCCAGATGTTAGTGTGGTTGCCATGGCAATGCTCGTCCATGAGTCTGGGACTGAAGGAGCCTTTTTAGAGGGACCATGTGCGGAGATAAACAGGAGGATTAAAAGGAGGAAATGTCCCCATCAATGTGTTTTTTAAAAAAGTGCATTTGTCCCCCCCAATACACGCAAGAATGAAGCACTTTTATTTTGAAAATCCGCTATAACGTTATTAATCAATGAGACTTTTTTCTGTAGCATTGGACATACAAATCAAATGTGGCACAGCAGATCAGTTAAATCAATTTTTAAAAGTAGTTAAACCTTACAAGTAATACACACAATGCCCCCAACAAACATGAGGTCAAAATGCATAATGGCAAAATAGGTAATTCGTTAAAAAGAGAGGTTGATAAAACATGCATGAAATGGACTCAAATGTAAGTAAAAATTCATTAAAGCAAAAAAATTAAGTTTTTTAAAGTGTAATAAAAGATATGTATGATAGTCCAAAATGTATGAATATATAAAATCTGTTTAAAAAAAAAATAGTGATAAAACTACACAAATAAAATCACTCAAAAGCCAGACTATAACGATAGATCTTGAGTTTGCTTTTCCTAACTTGCACATTCAATTCATTTGCACATTCTTACACACGAGAATTCTATTAATTTATATGACCTATAATTCTTTGATTACTTTTGCTGTTACTGTGACTTGTTGACTTGCTCCTTATTTGTCTTGGAACACTTACCGTCTACTGACTTTCCTCAGCTGCATGTTACTGTTTGCTGTTATACTCTGAAACACCAAATCAAATTCCTCAGATGTGAACACCTGCTTGGCAGATTCTGTTCTCTGAAATATCAGCACTCTCTGCCGCTAGAGATGGAGGCCGTAGATACAAAATGCTGCCTCACTGTGGGTTTTTTTTTTCTGACTTTTGGTTCGTTTAAAAGCACTACAAGGAGATCTGAGGGTTCTAGAAAGTTCATATGATAAAAGAAAGTCCCATACAAAGGTAGGACCAGGACCATTAACAACTTTATAAACCAATTTAATAATCTTAAGATTAATTCTTAAACAGACAAGTAGGCAATGCAGAGAGTTTAAAATTGCTGTAATTTGTGCACTCCTTCCTGTCTGATTTTAGTCTTAGTTCTTTTAAATTATGCTTTCATATCGGACAATGTATAGACTGATACCGATAATCCATTCTTGAGTAGATTTAATTCATGGTTTAATCTGTCATATTGTTGTTTTCAGTTAGCCTAGATAATACACCACACATGTACATGATTCCCAGAAATCATCCTGAAACGCGTGTGATTTGCACTGAATGTAGTGAGGTTTCTGAAATCTTAATTATTAAGAGTTTCTATCAGAAAACAAAAGAGGACAGAGGAGAAAATCTCGCCTCTATGTGTTCACTAGGCAGGGATCTTATTAAACTCGCAAATCTGAATCAACACAAAGGGTTATAAGCACAACTAACATTAACTGAGAGACCAGATGTGTTACTTGAAGTCTCCCTCCATGTGTTTTCTCACACTTAACGTGTCCACATAATGAATGCCTTGTGTTATGATTGCAGTTATCTCCAGACTAAGTCAGAGAGTCGACTTCAACGATCGAGCCTCAAAAGGAGCTCTTCAACTGAAACCTGGTGAGTAGGTCTGTGTGTGAAGCCAGTTTCCTCGTCCTCATTTGGTGCTAACATTACTGTGTATTTAGTGACGAGCATTGATTGTGTCTCTTATTGGACTTAAAGTAATTAAATGATGAATGCTGGTAAAACAAATTTAAAAGGAGCACAACTGTCAAATAAATGTGTATCTTTATGTGTCTTTGTGGTGTCTGGTTGTTCAGTGAAAGTGTGCACTATGAATATCCGTTTATGATGAGTTCATCAAATGACTCTGAGCAGGAAACTTGTGCCGATCCTTCGGTCCAGTCGTCTACAAATGGAAAGGTAACTGTGATCCCTCATGTAGAACACAAAGGCTTAGTCCATAAATCAACCCACTTCTAAATACTGATAAATTTGACAATCGATGAAAGGCTTCAGTCGCTTCTGAAGTCCAAAAAAACAAATCAATTTTCATTTATTCAGCTGTGGACATTGCACTCTCTGAACTTGTATTTTTCTGTGAGTTGAATGTATAATTATCGATATTCTGTTTTGTTTTTATTGTATTTTGTTATTGTGTAGTGTGTAAAATGTGGTACACAGTAAATATGAGAGAGTTGTCTTCCACTGAGCTCTCTGCTGACTGGATTCTGTTTCTTGTCTTATCTTAAGGAGCTGCAGAAAAAAGATGCTGCTTGTCAGAGACCAAAAAGTGAAGATGAGTGGTCAGAAAATAAAGAAAACGCAGGTGAGTCACCTTCACATTAGTCCTGAAAAAACAATATCCGAAGAGATTGTTAACAGCAGACGTTTTGTTTCTAAAATGGATGCACACACAGTTGCAGAAGAGGATGAAGAATTCAGCACCTCATTAAGTGTGGGAGATGGACGCTTCCTGGTGGACTTGGGAAGGTATGTTGGTTTAAATACTGGGATCCAGTTTGAGGCTTTTGCATGAATCCTCCTTCTCATCTCCAGCTTTCAGAGTTGGACTGATCGCTTCTCTTTCTTATTGTCCTAACATCTTCTTCTTCTTCTTCAAAAAAAAAAACTTTCATGTGATTAACTGCTGCTGCTTTTCTGACTCCTTCAGCTCGTCAGAGTTCATCGTGGATGAAGAGTGCATCCTCCAGCTCTTCATGTCATGCCGGCAGTGCAACGGACAATGTACAGTGAGAAAACATGTGAAAGGATTGAAGCTTGTCGTTTACCAGGCGTGCTGCTTCTGTCAGAGCCGCAGCAAATGGACTAACCTGCCGGATGATGATGATAAGAAAGAGGATGGTCATTCCCAGATCAATGGGAGAGACACAGAACGTGGACAGAACACGTCAATGTCACCGGGCAGCAACAGCAGCTGAGTTCACGTGTGTGAAATGACTCCAAGCAGATTTGGGGTGCTCTGAAACTGGAATGTGTTTCAGCTGAACCTGTACAGTAGGTGAAGCAGCTGGACTTGTGCTGCTTTCTGTGGACTGTCGAAGCCATCAGCACCTTCTCTGTATGTTTCACTCATTTCCTGATGCATTTGGGTGAATTTCTAGTATCACAGTGTACAGTTGGTCAGACAAGGACTACTGTCTAAATACTAGTCACTGGTTAAACTCATGACCCCCCATTTACACATTTGATCTGTATCTGGATATGAATAAGGGCATATTAATGCAAGTGTGTGAAAAATGGACGGTGATCTGAATGTGGCCAAACCACATCTCTACTAGGCCACCCTCGAGACCTTCTGACTATAAGAAATGAACCAACTCAACAAGATGAAAAGTTACATAATGCCTCCTTTTACTGTTTAAATAAACAAGCCTGGCAAAAGCTACAAGCTCTGGCAGTAGCTAGCAAGTTTTCCTTTGCAAAAAAAAAAAGTGATTTGAAGGTGACTGATGTTCATCTGCCCTCCAGTGGCATTGCTTTCCTTTCCTTCTTGGTAAGCAAGCTCTGGATGACTAATGTGCAGTAAGAGATCTGATAACCGTGCAGGCAGATTGGAGGTGACGGTACTTATCTATGCCAGGTACAAATACAAAGCCCTGTGGACTGGATGTTATTACTTTAACCCTCGTGTCGTCCTGCAGGTCAAGTTGACCTGTTTTAAAGTTTGAAAATGTGGAAAAAAAACATATTTTTATAGTGAAAATTTCCACATTTTCGGGAAATTTTTTAACATTTTTTGGTGGAAAAAAAAGAAATGTAAAAAAAAAGTTTTTTATGAACATTCAGAAAAAAAATCAACCAAAATCCAGCGATATTCGCTGGATTTTGGTTGATTTTTTTGGTTGAATGTTCTTAAAGAAAATATTAGAAGTTTTCCAGATATATATTTAATCACTTTAGATATTTTTAGGATTTCTTTAGAAGATTTTTACTCATTTTTTGAAAATATTTACAAGAATTTTCCTACGAAATTTGAGTGATTTTTTTTTTTTTTTTTTTAAATAAAACTTTTAAGGAATTATTGGCATTTTCTTCCTGAAGGTTTTGCAAATTTTCAGAAATTTGGGTAATTTTTTTGCTGAATTTTGGGATTTTTTTCAGAAGAGGAAACAATATTTTTTTGGTGCTCGTAAATGAAGACAACAGGAGGGTTAATAATAGCTAAATACAAATGACATTATACTACCAGGAGTAACTGGGGCCCAACGTTTAAGCTGTTAAACCACAGTCACCATATGAGCAAAGATCATTACAAAGATGAAGAAAAAAATCATTTTCATGTCTGCATTGTCCCTTAGCTATTTGGAACACCTCAGTTTACTTTTTGAGGCAAAGCTGCACACTGGCATTCAAAACTAGCATCCAATTAGCATTGATAAATTGATTTATATTACAGTTTTCAGATAAGAAAATAATTTGATCCTCTTGGATGTAAAATTCCATTCTCCATTTTTGTTTTGTTTAGCAGCAATTTCTTTGTGCTTCCGATAGAAATAAGTGTGACACATTTGAGCCAGAGGAGAAGAGTGGGCCCACACATTTAATGGGTGATGACAGGACACTCTGTGCTCATCAGGTATGATGTCAGTAGACGGTGCTCTAGCATCGGAACCCTACGTGTATTAGTTCAAATCCATCATGTCTTAAGTTCTGGCTGAGAGTTAAAAACAATCACATAGAGCTGAGGAAAAGGAAAAGTTAGAAAACACAGATCATCATCGCCCACCCACTGATCCACAACCACACTAGGTTAATTTAAAAATCAAACATCATTAAAGTTAAAAAATAAATAATCCACTGTAAGGGTTAAAATGTTAAAGGAAGACCTTGCACATTAAAGGGGAAAAAAAAGGAAGTCTTGTCAGTGGGTGACATTCATACTTATGAAATTTGCATCTGTAGTCCTTATTTGGCAAAAGGAAGAACATTTTACTATTTTTTTTGTTTTGTTTTTTTTTGCTACATTGACAGCACACAATAACCGCACAGTGAGGAAGTTAAAACATTCTTAGTTATCAAGTACTCAAACCCATGGAAGAAGGGGACTTGGTCCAAGGTGTCTTTAAGTTCAGGTGTAGCAGCTGAGGTGAGAGGAAGAGTTAGCTAAATTAGCTATTAGCTACATTTTGTTGGAGTGTGTTCAGTTCATTAATAATCAATAATCTTGTATAAGTTCTTACAATGTGATTTTCCTCTTCCTGTGCAAATCTCTGAAGGAAGATGCCTGAGGCGACAGTACTGTTCATGCATCAGATTCTCGTACCCCTTGGTTGTAAATAGCAGAAAAGTCTTTTCCCTTGATTGACTGGAGCTTAAACCAGGTGTTGGTACCTTCGCTGGTCAGTGCAGATAGCTAGTGTTGTACTGGAAGGACGCCATCTGGACCCGATTCCGCAGCCTCTGGACCTCCAGATCCTGGAAGTAGTCGTCCTCGTCGTTCTGGATGATGATCCTCTGCAGTTCACCGATCTCACGCTCCATCCTGGAATGCAGCTCTCGCTTCATCTTTAGGAGAGCCTGCATGGAATGGTGAGTGTTTTAACATAGATTAAACGGTGAATTATTTTCAAAAAATCCCTGGGGTGAAAAAAAGGAATTCAGACTATACAGTTGGATAAGATGGGTGGTTTGAAAATTTGCACATGACAAAAAAGCTTCCATGCTCGTCTCTCAGCTCTGACTGATCTTTTTATCTGCTGTACCGCAGCACAGTGCATATTAATTTTAAGAGAGTAGTTTGCAATCGAAATCCATCATTAGATATATCGTTTTTGATATAATCCATGCACATTAAGAGCTGTGAATTAATCGCTCGGCGGTCACTTTTTTTGAACCGAGAAGTTTGAAAGAATTCAAACTGACACTTTAAAAATCATATTAAGCCCATAAGGAAGTAAGTATTGTTAACATGTCTGTCATTGCCTTTATGTAAGCTTCTGTCAGAGTGCCCTGAGGATGAATGCGGTGAAAAATGTCAACTGGTGCTGCATCAGTCATTGCTGGTGCCTGAACTGCCACTTGGATGGCAAAATAACAGGCGAGTCCTCAGATTTTTTTTGTAAATCTGTCAAGTTACTACTAGTGTTATTTACTGATGAGTAGATCTTGCAATACCTGAAGCAGAATTTTAATCACACCCTCTGCTGGATCAGGAGCAAATTTGAATGGGTCAGTTTGAATTTTGAGTATTTTCCGATTTCTGACAAGTATTTGAGTTTCGAATGTAAAGTGAAAGCCCTAATTCATCACAATAATGAGCAAAGACTTTACCTTTTCTTGAGCTTTTTTCCGAACCTGGATCTCCTGCCGCTCTTGTGCAAGTTTTTCAGCAAGTAGTGAAAACTGAAAGAGAGAATTCATGTCACGCCTCACGTGAAAGCTGTGAAGTTGATTCAAAACCATACAAAAGTGTGTTACTTCCTGGTTAAACAGAAGATCGTGTTTGTGCCTTACTTGGTCTTTGTAGTAGTTCTCCATGGACTTGATCTGATCTTGGTGTCGTCTCTGATGTTCCAGTCGCTGCTCTCTGGCGTAGGCTCTCTGCTCTCTTAAGCGCACCTTCTGCACCTCCAAACCCTCCTCAAACAGCTGCCGAAACATCTGCACACACAACCATACCTGGGTCAGCACATCACCCAACAGATGTGCTCACATTGTCCGTTATGTATTCTTTAAATATTCTCCTACAGCTCTCAATTCGTCTGGAACACACAGTTTTTAAGACACGGCCATCTAAAGTAATCGAGTTTGAGTGAAAGCCATCAAAAAATCAAATGCTTGCTGGCTTTAGCCTCTAAAATGACATTACTGGCTGTGTTTCTCAGTCTTACTTCAATTAAATCTTAATCTGCTTGATAATGTCATGATAAAAACTGAGGGGAAATGTAGGATTTTTCAGTATTTTACATTACATATGCAAACCCGTTCATTAATTACTTTTTAAGATGATGAAAAGATAAATAAATATTAGCCATGTTTAGAATTGTAACAAAAATAAAGAAAAAAAGGAAATGGGACTTGTGTTCATAAGAATTGAGAAAAATAGTTTGAAGTCTTGGAAAAAAAACTTTGTAGCTGTAATGATTCTCTTATGTCAGTTATTGGTTCATGCTGTCTGGAGATGACAATAACAGAAGAAGCTCAAACTAAAGATTTGGTCTGTCAGAGCTTTTTCAAAACAGAGGACATAAAAGGAGCACTTTTCTCAACTAAGCTCGGAACTGTGTCCTTTGCATGAACTTTTTCTAATGTGTTCCTTCAAAATATATATAAATATATATGACAGGAACACAGCTATTGTAAGTAGCTGAAGGTGTTAACGGCCTCCAGCACTCACCCTCTCCTCCTTGGTGCGAGCCCTCATGAGCCGAGCACGGTGCTGAACGTGGTAGTCGTTGTGGTACTTCTTGGCGCGAGCTATCTGCTGCCTCTGTTCCCTCAGTCTGTTCTGTGTCGACTTCTGCTGCTGGATTCGATCTTTGAAGTCCCTCTGGAGAATCAACAATATTTTTAGCTCTCAACTATCCAGCTTTGTAAGAGAAATACTGCATGCATACCGCACTGTAACTGTTTTTGCATGCGAACGAAACTTCTGTGTTTATGTGTTGATGCTCACCAGGCGCCTGTTGTGGTCTTGTTCTTTACGGATGATCTCCACCAGCAGGTCATGTTTCCTCTGGGCTTCCTCCACCTGGAAGACAAGCAGCAGTTTATATATGTAATCATCTGTCTGTTAGCTAAATGATCCAGCACAGGACAGATTTAAAAGGAGACAGAGAAGATGGCTATTTTCTTACCTGGCTGGAGAGTTTGCTGCGGCGCTGGCTGTGAGAGAATGACGTGGCGTGGAGTCTGTCCACCTGCTGCATCTGCTGCTCCCACATCCGATCCAGGGCGTGAGGGGAGATGTGAAGGTGAGGCAGCTCCTCCCGGAGTACAGGCAGGAGCTCGTTCTCTTTTATTTTCACTGAAGAGAAAAGACGGTAACAAACCAGAACATTTAATATTGTTTGCGACAAAATTACAACTTTGTAGATGTTTGTACTGACCCACAATCCCACATATAGCACATGTACCTCCTCTTTAAGCGCAACTGATTATTTAATACTTTGTTTCAACAGTAGCTCCATATAACCAATTATATGCAGTAAACAAGAAAAATACAGTAAAATGTTGCACTGAAAAATCAAACCACTGAGATATTCTATTGATTTCCCATAGGAATTCTTGTAGGACCTTAACAGCAAAGGGGGTTTTATTGTGGATGTATCATGTTCTAAGACAGTACAAACGCAAGAACACTCTGCTGGTTAATACAATAGATGTGTTACATATAATGCACAAAACCATTTTAAAATGCATTATTATTATTATTCTGATAAAAAGATTGGGCAAGTTATAATCCTTGAAATATAACCATAATGTAATAACAACAAAAATTATATACCACTTTTTAAGATACTCAAATGGAGTCAGGAAACAATCTTTTGACTCTTGACTGTGACATTCCAGTGATTCAACTAAACAGTGCCATAAACCAATAATCTGAACCCACCAGGACCCATGCGCCTAAATACTATTTATTATTAGTGCTAATTTTCAAAGTGCACCTTTTGTACTCTTATAATACTCCATTTTATTGTAAATACCACCAATTTGCACCTTAATGTGAATACTAACAAGTTTTGCATTTATAATTCTATAAATATCAGCAGTTTAGACACCTTGTTGCTATTTTTTCGACCTGTACATTTTGCACACCAATTGCATGCTCTTTTGTACACTGTTCCTTTATCTATCTTCTATGTAACACAGGTGAGCTAGTGGATACCTGGAAGGAGGATTAATGAAGTATCTATCTATCTATCTATCTATGGATATTTAAAGTAATAAATGCAACTGTATTGGTTGTAATCAAGGCACAGCTGAGTTAAAATAATGCAGAGTCAGAGGGGTCTTAGCAAATGTGATTGGGTTTGGTTCATTTTATATATAACCAAGGGTATATATTTTAACTTTATTCTAAAGTTCCCTGGACATCTTTAAGTGCCCGACGTCTCAGTCATTGGTATGTGTTTATTTACAGAACCATTCTGGGCATTGTTCCTTCCTACTTGTCTTGTCTTTTAACAAGGAAACATGTAAGTCACAATCTCGGATCTATGGGTACTCTGCAATTTGTCATCCCCAAAGTACAATATGAACTGGGCAAGAAAGCATTTAGGTTTTCTGCACATAATGCTTGGAATAAACTACAATCTCAACTTCAACTTCAAGCCCTCGTTACACTGAATGAGTTTAAAGTTCTGGTGAAATCACTACAGTCTATCTTGTCTGTGTGAGCAAGTCTTAATGTTGTTAATTATATCTGTTGTTTACTGTTTCTATAGCGAGACTAAGCTGCTGCCCTCTTGGCCAGATCTCCCTTCCAAAGGAGATTTTTGATCTCAAAGGGACTATTAATTCCTGTCTAATTTCTAAATATAAATAAGGATATTAGACATAGCAAACACATAAACATCAGAAACAAAATTATCCCACTTTTGTGGCTAGAATTGTGATTATTAGGTTACAGGAAACCTATATTACTACCAAATATCAAGTTATTAGGTGAGCCATGCCTTTATCATTACCAAGTGCATTACTGTAGTATTAAGGGGGTAGGAACCTTCTGCCTGTTGCACTGGTTGCACGGGGGACCATAATAAAGTCGGGACGGCAGTGTGCATTGTTGTTGTGTCAACCCTAGATCAATACAACACAACAATCTAAAGTTGTGTATTTGCATGTCAGGACTGTTTGATCCGGATAAAAGCAGCTGCACACGCACCCGCAGCTGTGCGCGCTCCCGCGGACGGTTGTCTTTTTTGTGGCGGAAGATCACTTTAGTGCAGGACACCGGTGAGGAGGCTTCAACAAACTAAAAACTGCAGAATTTATCGAGAAACTGACCGCAGATGGAAACTTTTCGGATCCAGCCGTACATGTTCGAGCCCGAATCTGAGCCGGACGGAGAGTCCGAACATCCGCAGCTGGACGACTTTGTTTGGTGAATATTACGATCTTTACCTGCTGATCGTAAGACGTAATGTTGGATTCAGTATTTCGATAACAAGCGATGTGTGTTTTTGTTTCTGTATGTAACCATGTGAGCAGGTGCCCGTGTGGAAAATGCCCCAAAGTCCCGACTGAAGTGGAAAACCTTGGCAGATGGGAAACACCAGAGGTACCTTAGATTTAAAGGGATAGTTCGGGATTTTTGACATGAATCTCTATGGCATCCCTATCATTAGTAACGTACACTCTCACTGTCTTACCCCCGACAGTGTCCCGTGAGCCGAGTTCTGGTTCGGTTCTGGTCGCGGCGAAAGTAGTCCGGCAGGTTTCCAGGGTCACTTAAATAAAACGTATTTCTTCTAAAAACAGCATGTGTTCAAAAGAGTGATTTATTTGCATCACAAAACCCATTTCCACGAAAAAGTCACACCACGTAATCACTTGGCACTACTTCCTGTCCCGTCGTATCAATGCGCGCTGTCCTCCAGCTGACTGCTGCGTACATGTGTTGATATGCTAACGAGCAGGCTAAGTTTGAGAGCGGTAGACCGACACGTTTATCAGCTTAGTTACAAGTTAGAAACCAAAAATTTTTACATATTATATGATAAATGGGGCGGACTTGTGACTACCCAGGCTGCAGCAATAAAGATGTGCCTGGATCTTGTCACGGATTTCATCGCTTTCCAGTGACGGACGTAGCTCTGAGGGAACTTTGGCTAGTTGCTCTGGGCTTCAAATTGGACACCAAACTGGCAAAAATGAAAAAGCTTCGTGTTTGCAGTGCGCATTTCAGCGAGGAGGATTATGTTTCGTGCCCAGGACATCGTAAGAAACGGGATTTGAAGAGGTCTGCTGTCCCTGCACCCCAGGTAAATACAATTCAATTGTACCAAAGATGTTCGATACCATTCCTGCAAGCCTACTGTCTGAAATGGCAAAAAACATAAGTCAGTACATACTACATATGACAATATCAAGTATATAGGGTGAAACACTTTGGCCTCCCCTATGCATTAGGTAACAGCTTGGGACAGAAGGCTATATTTATAGCAACGTGGGATAGAGACCAGTTCAGGAGGCTGTCTTGCAAAACTGCTTGAAGTTATAAGAACAGAAATAACTTGGGAATACAATATAATAATAATAATAATAATAATAATAATAATAATAATAATAATAATAATAATAATAAGGTAATTGAGCACTAGTACAGTAGGCCTATAAAATTATAAAATAAAACTAACAACCTGTACAACATCTAAGAGAGGAGTCAACACTTACTCTGCAGACAACTGACCATCGGGTCCAGCTGGTCTGGGACGCTTCTT
Organism: Amphiprion ocellaris; assembly: GCF_022539595.1. Classification (NCBI taxonomy): domain Eukaryota; kingdom Metazoa; phylum Chordata; class Actinopteri; family Pomacentridae; genus Amphiprion; species Amphiprion ocellaris. The sequence continues at coordinate 10,589,681 of NC_072769.1, forward strand.
CCAGTTTATTTTCGGGACGTGGAAAAAGGTTTATAAAACACCAGCATTGAGGAGTGCAGGGAGGTCATGGTGGTTTATGATGCAGACCTGGGCTGGCACGTCAACATCCTCATGAATGGAAAGGTCTTGCATCTGTGGCATTATGAGTTCCCATTCATGACAGCAGTAGCACTCCGCCTCTGTAGGCATAATTTCACACTTGAAGCAAGTGCACCACCAGTTGTCTGTCACCCGGGATCTCGCGACTCCAGCTGTGGCTCCAGCTTCCACCTCCACCTCTCTGTCCACCCTCTCTCTCTCTGCCCGTTGTAATGCAATCTGGCGCATTTCCTCATCGGTGTACTCGGGTTCATAAAGATATCCCATTGGCTGTGTGCTTCTATCAATGTTTTCCTCTTCGCTCTCGTAGTCAGACATGGTAGCCTATCGTTCTGATCGCCCTGAGTAATAAACAAAGTGAAACAGGTAGCCGCGGGGTGGGCTTACGGCAGCGCGCATTGATACGACGGGACAGGAAGTAGTGCCAAGTGATTACGTGGTGTGACTTTTTCGTGGAAATGGGTTTTGTGATGCAAATAAATCACTCTTTTGAACACATGCTGTTTTTAGAAGAAATACGTTTTATTTAAGTGACCCTGGAAACCTGCCGGACTACTTTCGCCGCGACCAGAACTCGGCTCACGGGACACTGTCGGGGGTAAGACAATGAGAGTGTACGTTACTAATGATAGGGATGCCATAGAGTTTCATGTCAAAAATCCCGAACTATCCCTTTAAATGACTGTGTATCACCTCCTTTGTTCGTCTGATGGAGTACATTAAAGGCCTATCGTTCACAAATGACAAACTTTGCTGTTAAATATTCTTAAGCCATTCTGGGAAAATGTTGTTCAAATTTGATCAGTCTAAATGTCGTGGTTTTAGATCCAGATCTGATCTAAAATGGTCCAAAAACAGCATTGAAATCCTCCTTGTGTTGAACTTTGACAAACAGAATAAAGGTTTTACAAATCAACAACTCTGCTTTAAAGACTCTTTAGCCTTTCTGAGACAATCTAGTTCTGATTCGACCAGGATAAATATTATGGTTTTAGGTCTGGACCTGGTCTAATGGGCTTACAGGCATTTCTAAAAAGCAGTGAAATGTCTTTTTTTTTTTTTTTTTGCTTTTTCACAAATTCAATAAAGGTTTCATAAATCAGACACTCTGCTTTAGTCTTAAGGCTCTTTGAGATAACCTAGTCCCGGTTCCACCTGTCTAAATATAGTTAGTTTTAGGTGTAGACCTGACCTACAGGTTTGAAAAAAGAAAAAAAAAGCAGTGAAATCTCCCTTTTTTGCATTTTCACAACTGCTTTAAATAAGCTTTAGCCTCTCTGGGAAAATGTGACATAGATTTCACCCGTTTATAAATAGTGGTTTCCAACCCTAGACCTGTTCTGATCATCGATGATATCTCCCTTTTCTGCATTTTCACAAACAGAATAAAAGTTTTACAAATCAGAAACTGTGCTTGAAAGACTCTTTAACCTTTTAGAGACAATCTAGTCCAGTTTTGATGTGTCTAAATATAGTGCTTTTAGTTCTGGACTTGGTCTAATATGGGCAGGATGCAAAAAAACAAAAAAAAAAAAGCTGTGAAATTTCTGTTTTTTCCAGCTTTCAATATTAGCATAAAGGTTTCAGAAATCAGAAACTGTGCTTTAAAGTATCTCTAACTTTTAACCCTTTTCTGCATTTCAACAAATTATCCACAAAATAGGAAGCTGTGCTTTAGAAAATCTTTAGCTTGTCAGCGTTAACCTACCCTTATATTTCCATTTATGCCAGATGTTCAGTGTGTCTGTGTTTTGTGGTGTTTTACAGGTGCAAGACAACTGGGCAGAAATCAACACACCACAAGACCAGTTTACAGGTGAGTCAGTGAATGAGCTCAACTATTTATGGTAGATTATCTGTACAAGTATGATTAATTATTAAGACTATAAATACAGTACATAGTCACAGTTTGTGACTTTGTGCAGTGTATTGCATAATAATGTGCACAAATATTTTCTACTAGTGTGTGCACTTTTATTGTAAGAGAGCATTTATCGACAAGAGATGAGTCACTGCTTCAAAGGCTGTCTGTGGTTTTGAGTGTGCACCTTTCAAGTAAATGTCTTTATGAAAATCTACAGTGGTAAATCAAACAGAAGTTTTACATCCGTTACACACCCATCTCACAGTATAGCAACCAAACAGTCCAGATCTCCCACTCTTAAGTTGTGAACTTACTATCTGTAGCAAAAAGGAATGATCAAGGTCTTCGGTTTTGGTGGAATAAAAACCAGGACAGTTTTCTTTCTGTATACTCCTCTTTGAGCCTACTGCAGAACTATTGTTTTACCAATAATTTTCTGATGTTCCTCAGCCTAGTGTTAACTGCTGATGTAGTAACAGTTATGATAGAGTCAGCGCATCTTTGTCTGAATGTGTTCCAACTTTTGATTTAAAAAGACAAGCCTCTGACTAACCATATCTTCATATTATATTTTCAGGCACTCAGTTAAATCTGTCAGAGATGTGCGCTTCAACCACGGAGAAGTAAGTAAACTAGTAATTGTGCCACAATATGCCAATTAAACAATTTAGGTTGAAATTACACGGTATATTAATTCAAAGCTTTTTTTGTTCCCTGTTTGGCTACAGTACAGTTTAACACCTTTTGCCAATGCTTCACCTGTGAAAATTAATTCTACATACATACTACAACATATGTACGTTTCAGCCTGCAGCTGCATCACAATCTCTCAGCGGTCTTTTTTGATGCATTTCAGACAAACTCCACAGCACATTGTAGATGAGGAGGCCATCCTGCAGCTGATGAAGAACTGCCCCAAGTGCAACAGAACGTGCCGCTGCACCAAACATACTCGCGGCTCTTACCTCATAGCCTACCAGAAATGTTACTTCTGTGATTATCAGCGAAAGTGGGCCAGTCAGCCTGAAGCTAAGAATATTAACATTCATAAGGCATCAACACCGCACAAGAGGAAACCTCCAAAGGACAAAGTGTCTGTAAATGCCAAGGCTCAGACTTCACAGCTTAATAAAAACATTTCTGCATCCTCAAGTCCCACGACCCAGTAGAGACAAAAGACTCGACTGTTTTCTTCTTGGATTTGACTGACTTAATGAATCTGAACCTGGACTTAAACCCAGTTTCAGATGTGCCTTACGATGGATCATCATTTTGCCGAGATGCTTGATGATAACAAACAATCCTTTAAATTAATAATAATAATGTTTAATGATAATTTTGTAATAAATAACAGTTGCAGAAACGTTCATTTTGCTCACTAGAAGTAAGAAATGCTGTTTTAAAATGTAGGTGCCATTGTGGATGTGGAAACATTGTGAAACCTCTAAAGCCCAAAGCCTGCCGGCAGGTTTGAAAGGTATATTATCTTTTTAAAAAAAAATGTATCACCCAAATTACACCATTTATCAGGGCTTGGAAATGTGAAAACCATATGTTACATACTGTGCAGCCTGAAAACGTAACCAAATCTAAGCTTAAAATTGTGATATTTCATCAAAATCATTATATTCTACATGTCTAATTAAAACTTTTGCCACAAATTAATCATTTACTGCAAACAGATTCTGTAAAAAAACAAAACAACTCCTTAACTCCGGACATTTAGGTGGCCTGGGTTGAACTGCAGGCTGTTTTTAAACGGAGCCAACATGGGTATGGAAAACAAAACAAAATGGTTATGGAGGTAGTAAAAAGTCTATGTTGAACCCGAATTTTTCTTGCGTTGGTAACATCTGTGGGCACATGAAAAAATGTACATTTTCATTTTAGGTTTTGTCAAGTTTTGTAAAATGAATGTTCAGGGCAATATGATTGTAGTATAGTGTTCGAAGGACATTTTTAAGTTCTCTCTACTTGTAGTCATGGTTGTGCTGTTTTCTATAGAGGTGCAAAATATGACTGGAGCAAGAAAAAAAATACCTAGAAACTGCTCAGGATTCAGAGGAGTAACACTAATCACACTTGAAGTATTGGGGATATTATATAAATTTCACTTCAAGTTATAATCCTGCAATGCTGCAGTTCAAGTACGAATAAATGAGAGACGTTTACTGCAAAGAACTCTGACAGGTCAACAGGGTAAATACAGAAGTTTGACTTACTTGATGGAGCTTTCCTGGGGGCCTCTAGCCGTCTGTGTGCTGATGTGGTTTGTCTGTGACGTTGTGGCCTGTGCTGAGTCTTTGTTTTAGCTGGAGACACTCTGGGCGCTTGAGAAATATCCCCCAGTATGGCCTCTCTGTACTCCCGCTCCTACACACATAAACACAGTCACAGTTTAGTAAACTGGAACAAATTTCTCAACACTTGCAAGAAAACAGAAAGCTTTATTTTAAGCAGTAATATTCATATGAAGTAAGCTTTTGAGTTAGACTTCAAAGTTCTCCTTCAGCAAATGAAGGTGCAGTCTATATTTTTATACAAAAAGTTGTATATTGAGGGAATGTTTTCCTAGACCTATTATTTGAAAGCACATTTTTGAACACATACCAATGTCTTTATTGTGTTACAACTAACTGCATTTTTTGTATAAACACATTAAAACTTTTCATTCTATCTGAACAAATGTGCTTTTTAGGACTTTTAGTGCAACATAATGTACAAATGCACAGACAGATGTCAATATACATTTCAGTTTCTTGTTAGAAACTACTTTTTTACAAGATTCACATCATTGCTACAAAAACTGATAAATAGGCATTTTCTTCCTGTAAATTATCTTACACCAAAGTTCTCCAAACTGTTCTTTCTCATTAAGTTTACAAGTCAGTAATATACACACTAAAGGAAGTAAACAAAGGGACAGTGGACATGAATGACCTTTTTTTTTTTAAAAAAAAAAAAAAAAAACCAAAACTTTCCAGATTTCATGATTACTCTAAAACCCGTGTACAGCTGGAAAACATGATTTGCAAGTTCCACAGATTTTTCAGGCTATTCACCAATTAAATTTACATGAGAAATGGCTGCAAGTGTTTAGCCTCTGCCCACCTGTCTGTCCATTTAATTAAGCTTAATTCTGTGGTATTACTCAATCTATTTGTCTTTAAAAATGTACTGTTGGAAATTAAGAAAGCCGATAAACCATACACCTGAACTATGTACAGGCTATTTTTTTCCAGTGGATGCGACTGTTAGTGGGTCATACTGCCTCTTTCATGGTAGGGAGGAGTTCTTCTGCACTCAAACTATACTAGACATCATACAAATGACTTACAGCTTCCTGTGCTTTGAGACGTGCTTTGTCCAGTTCTGTTCGTTCTTTGTCTTCATATCTTTTCAACTCCTCCTCAAAGGCCCTGTTCACCAGATGCTAAAACAGAAAGAGAACCATTCAGTTTTCCAATAGTAGAACATGATTAATAGAGCCAGCAGCAGCTTACTTTAACTCAAATATTATTTTTTAACTTTGGTTTTAATTAATTGACTGATATAAGAAGATAAATTACTGTAGCGATCTGGCAAGTACATGACTTCTTGATGCATTTTTAAAACTGCAACTACTGTTAAATCCAATTGAAACCAACAATGGTGATATCCCACATGGAGATACTGAAGAGCATAAATTTATCTTTAATCTAAAATTAACACAATTTTCAGGATTTTTTACAAGTTTGAAATAAATTACATCAGATTTAAACCAAAGCTGTCCTAACAGGGAAAAGTTCTTGCATTTGTTAATGTCTCTATCTAGTTGTATTCTTTGTATGGAAGTTACATATTTAGAAGAGTTTTTATCATGAAAATAATCTGTCCTGCCTTAAAATGGCTTAAAGGTAACTATGTCTTCTAGCATTTATACATGGAAAAAACATAAGAAACCAAAAACACCACATAAGCATAATAACAAGGTAAAAAACAAAACAAAACTTGATTGTCACAAGAGGTTGATATTATAATCCCTCAATTTGGTCTTGATTGTCCCTAAACTACTGTTAGCATCATCCCAGTCAGGCTGCAATGTAGCATTTAAAGCTGGGAACACAGTTTGTAATCCCAGGAAACTCCATTTTTGAAGTTGCTCTTGGCTCCGTTGTCAGGCTTTAGAAAAGCTAATCTATGACAGGTCTTTTTAGTCAGAGCACATGCACAACAAAGTCTGCAGTGAGAGTAGGATGTAGCAGTGAAATAGGATAGATGGAGGAGTTTCACTTAGAGGAGAGAACTCCATGTGAAGGCACAAGTAAATGATTTCTCTCTTTTTTTTTTTTTTTTTTTAAACTATTTTTGTATGTTTGAAGCTGGTGCCTACGGTTATGTTTGTTCAGTGGGAGGGGACAGGAAAGGCTACAGGAGAGGGGCTGTATTTCTTTTCCTCTTATCCACAATTCTGCTTACCCCAGCATTAAATCTACTGAACAGCCTGCATTTTACAGCCAGTTGTGAAGAAATCCATTCCTGAATACTGCAGTGTATATAGTAAGACTAACAGAACACTTGTAGCTTCAATGCATGAATATATAATACACAGTAAAGAACATTTGAAGGACACCTCAGTGACCGGGTTAATACCTTGCTGTGTTTTCTGTGAGAGGCTCTGTGGTGGAGCTCTCCTCGCCTTGGATGATCAGTAACTGTGAGGTTGGTTTGTTTCCCGTCATCCAGACTCAAGGCCTCTGCCATGGCGTCCTGCAACTGTCCCTGCAGAGAGGGATGGACTCGTGGAGGCGAGGGAGACAAGGAGCGTGTCCGGTGGGTGGATTCAGGATCAGATGTTGCTGAAACTATGAAATGTTGCAATTCAAAACATTTCTTAATCTGCATGGGATTGGTTTAATGTTTAGCCAATCAACTACAAATCTATGCAACTTAATTTTTATGCAGCTGTGCAACTGGCAGACTATTTAGGCTGCCAGACGCATTCAAACTTGTGGCATGCTTTTGCAGCTTTTTGTCAATGCAACACGTAAACACAAGAGTGCAGTTTGTTCTCTTTCTAAAATATGTTCACTACATTTTTAGTCAAATGTACACATACCCGTTTGTTGTCTGGGAGTCCGGCGACACTCCATGATGCTGTCGCTGTGGTGGGACTGCTTGTCCTCTTCCCTGACCTCACTGGACTCTCCACTTTCACCCAGAACTCGTTTAAGCATCTACAGGAATTACACAGAACACACGGTTGTACATGTTAAAAGGGCCATTACACAAATACAGAGATGGTGTAAGCACACAATTAACAAAGACTAAAGATTATGTAACCATGGCTCCATGAAAAACAGTGTTGACACTGTGTGGATGGTCCTGCTGGAATGAGGCAAACTGTATTGAAATGAGTGATAGAGAGCAAGTAGTCTCACCCACAACCAACAAAACAGTAACACATTCAATAAAGATTAAACCAATAACCATTGCTCTTATATAAACTACTTATATGTTATGGCCTCATTAACCTCTGTGATCCACTAAAAAGAAGAAAGCAAAGCAAATACCTGATCAAGTTCCTCTAGTCGATGGGAGAGATTCTCAGATATGTGATGCAACTCCTCTTCTGCTTTCTTGTTCCTCTGTCTGCGATAAGACAAAGGCTCTTCAAAATCCTCTTGTGCCGTCTTGTTTCTACAAAGACAGCACACAGCAGAGATGGTTGGACAATCAATAAATAATCACTACTGCATTGTTTCCACATGAAATAGTAATTTCTGTGAAATTATTGTACTTCTTTAACGACAGCTTGAGTCTAAAGTCTTACCTGTGTCCCGTCCTCTCTCTGTGACCTGTCCTTCTGTCTTGTAATCTTCGTGTCAAACGCAGATCTTCATCTTCTTGGTCTTCCTCTTCAGTGTCTGGCGGAGAAAGGGCGGTGGGTGTCATCTCCTCTTGCAGGGTGAGGAAGAGCACATCTGGCTGTGTGCGGAATAAAACCCTCCTAGAACCTCCATTCGTTGGCTGAGATTAGGGGGAAAAAAACTTGTGTTAATTGAACTTCATATAAGTTAACTGTATGTCGCAGTGCCTGTCATTTATGCTATTTAACAGAGAAACCAGCATACAGATCTAAACCTGATCTCCAGATGGGCTGCTTACAAGGACTGACCAAATGCTTAAACACCAAGAATCCAAACATGTTTTTATGCCTTTGGAACAGACAGTAAAATTGGTACAAGTAAAGGTTTGCTGTTCTCTTACTTCTAGTGTCTCCCCCTCCACTTCTGTCCTGGCTCTTTGTTGGCTGGACAAAGACTTCTCACTTGCAGCTGGACATTAAACAAGACATGACATCAACAACTAAATGACACTTCACTCAGCTGGGAGATTTTCACTGCAGTCACAGCAGCATAGCAGATAAACTGTTCAAGCGGCTAGTTGCCCCGAGAACCACTGCACATTCAGTCACGACTACCATTTTCATCAAGGTCTAAGAGGCTTTCTTAATTCGATGACATGCCATCCACAGTTAAAGCAATTTACTACTTGAAACACTTGACATTTTCTTCTTACTGACACTGAAGGTAAATGTGTTTTGACTCACCAGGTGACTGGCAAAGGGCAGGAGACTGCACTCCATTGGTGACAACAGTCTCAGCTACCTTAGAGGTCTGTGAAAAAGATAATGAAAAGAGAGCAGGAACACAGAAAGAAGAGTCTATTGTGAAGTCAAGCAGAGGATATTAACATCAAATACACAGAATATTTAGTCTTGAGCATTGTGCACAGCTCAAGAAAATCAGCTTTTTAAAAATCAATCACAAGATACAAGACTTTTTAGAACATAACTGCCTTGGTGATGGGTCAAAGTATAAATAAATAACTCAAAAGACTGATGAAGAAAAACTTGTGTGCTCTCAGTTGTAGAGGGAGGCCATAGGTTAAGTTGTGTAAGCCACATAACACCAGGTCATGCGCATGTCAGGACCTGTTAGCATATGTGATCTCACAGCGTGATGGTGTAAAGAGGCTACTTCCTGATTCCAGAGATTTTCTTAGGAAGCAAAAGCCTTGGTGGCACACACTTGGAAAATGTGGCAAACAGATTTAAAGTCATTACTTATCATCTTGAATAAGGTATTACTCTAAAATTAAACACATCCAAATGACGGCTGTCACTTAAAATAGTGGTTAAGTAAGTGAATATTGGCAAAGTTTTGTGAAACAGAAGTACATCTGAAGAGTGAAAGCAGGATTATATTACAGAAGTAACTGCTTGTTTGGAAGGAGTCAATGAGGCCTTGTCAGCATATGCTTATCCTTCCTGTACTGCCACAAAATTCACAAAAACTACAGTGTAAATGTGTATCTATGTGTAAAACAGAGAGAAGAAATGTAGTATATAAACACATTAGATTGCTTTTAAAACTTGTTTTAGGTGACTAAAACTGACTGTAACACATCTACACTTTATGATACTGTATGATAAGGATACCTCTATAGTGACAGCAGTTGCTTCCTCCTCAGTGTGAACCGTGTTGAGGCCAGCTGTGGGAAGTTGGCTGGGTGAGTGTGGGCTGATGTCAGGACAGTGGGGGGTGTCGCTCTGGTTTGGTGGCTGCAAAGCGATGGCTGAATGCATCGGTTCAGTCGGTGGAGCTTCTTTGTGGTCCACAGGACCAGAGGGGGTGACTGGATCTGCCGGTTCTAGCATATGAATGAATTAATCAGTGGTATTTCAAGAGATATTGTAATAACAAATTAATCAAAATGCAAAGGATGGTTGAAGGCAACATGATGTGACAGACCACAGATATCACTGTTGTGTCTTGTCTGCTACAATTACTGTTGATGCTTAATTTGTGGTTTGCAGTAAAGTCACACAGTGGGTTAGATAACTAGAATGCCCAGACAACTAGAACAACTATATTCAATGAATAAACCAACTAATGTCCTCTCAAGTCTACAAAATAGTTTCAAGCAAAAACATGCAGTGAATTCCTGATACTTCTTAATTAAACCACAAAACCCAAAGAAAAACTTGTGGTTAATACTGTATACCTAAAAGCAACTATTAAAACACTCACTGTCACTAACAGAAGTCAAGATGAGCTTTATTTGCATGTCTTACCTTCTTGTTTGTCTACAAATGTTCGTGCAGAGACTCCCAGCCCAATGAGCTCACTAGCTGATCCCAACCCCTCGGTATTCCAAGAATGGAGAGACTGTTTACTGGACGGGACAGCAGATCTGAATAACAGAAAACAATATGATCGACCACAGGTTCACAGTGTACTACGTCAAATTACTGGACATTTACTTTGATATACCGCATTAACTGTATCTCTCTCTTTCTGTGTTGATCTGAGTGACAAGCTGCTGCATACATTTGACTTTAAAAGGGACAAAGTTCTACTGAATTAAACTGTGGCACCAAAAACATAGAAATAATGTGTTTTTGATGGTAAATTTTTGTGACTCTTCGGGATCCAAGCCACAGCTAGGATTGGGTCAAGGCAGTGTTCATATCAGCAGCTATGCTGCCTGAACAAGAATTAATTCTCAGGTACAAAGCATGACTCAAACAAGGGCCGTATCAGTGGTTAATCTGTTGTTTACATTACCACCACAATAACAAGAGCCATTTACATATTTCAATAACTCATGTTATCAGTTCAGAAGAGTGTTAATAAATACACCAGCAGAGCTGCTACCTGCACTCAAAAAGGTCAACAGGACGTACAGTCGGATCTCCACTAAAGCTGATGGATATCATGTCAGAGTTATGGGTAACACACCTCCCTGTAAAAAGTGTTTTTATACACAGTAGAGCTCAATACAAATACAGTAGTCGGTAATAGTTAAGTTAGCACATTAGGTATTAGTTAGGTTAATACACTGGGTCCTCCATGACTGATGTTCTCACTTTGTCTAACAAAGTGTAAATACAAAATCTGCACATCAGTATCCATCCATCCATCCATCCATCCATCCATCCATCCATCGCTTAATCCTCATTAGGGTTGCAGGGGGTGGAGTCTATCCCAGCTGACTTAGGGTGAAGGCAGTGGACAGCCTGGACAGGTAACAGTCTATCACAGGACTACACATAGAGACAAACAATCATACTCACATTCACATCTACAGACAACTTAGAATCACCAATTAACTTCAGCATATTTTTGGACTGTGGGAGGAAGCCGGAGTACCCAGAGAAAACCCACTAATGCACAGGAAGAACATGCAAACTCCACACAGAAAGATCCCAGGCCCAGGCCGAGATGCAAACCAGGAAGATCCCTGGTTAGTTGTGAGGCGACAGTGCTAACCACCGAGCAGCTGTGCAGCCCTACACATAAATATCCTTTTTAAAAAATGTCACAAAAAGTAATTCATTTTCTGAGTCTGTAGTTGGCATGAATCAAATACAGGTGTACAACATATTCAAAAATATAGACATTTGGTCATATCTTACCAAGTTTTTAGAACTCTAATACACACCAGCTCCTTTAGTTGCCACACATATAACCCATGCCACTTTTAATATCATAAATTGAAATAATAAACCAGGCTGATTGACTTACAAATGAAATATGAACACAATATAGGCCAAGTTTCATAAAGCCGTCTTGAGGTACTTAGTACGTAGAGTGTGTAAAGTATATCTCGGACAAGCTCTTACTCTATACTGGATGATAAGGATGCCTCCTCCAGCTTGGCCTCCTCCTGCTCTGTGGTGTCACAAGTTGTGGGCTCCTTGTTTTCCACTTCATTGAGACTGTCATTCAGTTCTTCTGAAAACAAGAATTGCACAAATGATGCAAAGGGTGAGAGAGAAAACTAAAGAAAAAAACTCAAATGAGAGAGCAAAAGTTGTGATTACAACATGCAATGGCCTCCATGGAATTTAAAAGAGGAACAAACACATACAGTCAACAAATTGCCTCACAAAATTTCAAAGATACACTGCTGTGAAATATCACATAAAAAATACTAAAAGGTAAACCGCAAAGGCTCACAATTAAAAAGTCTGATTTACAACAGTTGGGGGGGGGGGGGGGGTTTGCACAAAAGTAAAATTGATGATGAACCAACTTCACTAACCACATGAAGAAATGCAGAAGTAAAATGTCACACTGTAGCAATATCATCACTGCTAATAAGCAACTTAGCCATAAAAAAGAAAAAAAACTTAATTCACATCACTATACACAGCATGATACAAGCTGTGTATGAGGTACTAAAGTAAATTATTTTAGTAACAGTTCATATAATTCAGTTATGACATTCAACCTTTGTCAACTGTCATATCGTCATAATGTCTTTGTTAAATTACAAAAGTGCATATTTATTATCTCTTGATGGGACAAAGTGACAAATCATTCGCCTACCACCATTCTGTGATTCCTCATTTATCTCCTCGTTGAGATATTCCAGGAGGCCGTCGAAGATTTCCAGGAGGTTCTTGATAGACTCTCCGTCCCCTCTGACAACATTTTCTCCTGCAAACACATGGGCATTCTGAGCATTATACATTTTTAATGTTGAAAAAAGGAGATATATAGCCTTTGTTTTTCTGGAGATTCATCAGGAAATAAATATTATTTGCCTATGAAGTGCAAAATGATGTCATCTGATGGTGACATTTTTACTTATTTCAAGGTAATCCAAGTGCGTAGGAGTGAATAAGCACAAGCTTAGAGCAAGTGTAAAATGCACATTTAAACTTTAATACATGGATATTTCAACTGATGTGATGCTACAAATGTTTTTTTCTTATACCTGTAATGTGCGAGAGGCTGATCTGAAGGTAATCCAAAGACAGTGAATCAATCACAGACTGAACATTATGGACATCATCCTCTTGACTGCATGGTGCTGTAATATAATCTAAACACACAAATAAAAACACATGAATGGGAATAAGCAAAGCCTGTATGCATGAGACCAGAGTGAAAAACACATACATGTGCAACACTGCCAAGCTTACAGTAATGAACATTCACAGTCACATCCTTGAACACTTTGGGCCTTCGCTTTAACTCTTTCTTGTACTTAACAATGAAGGAAGGAGCTCATAATGGCATGTTTGGTCTTGGGAAACATTCCTGACATACTAAACACACTCAGGAGATTAAAACCTTAGTTAGTAGCCATGTGTTTAGAATTTAAATGCCCTTGTTAAGACTACAAATTATGGTTACTTTTATTGCCTAGTTTACATTATTTGCTATGTTAATCAAGTAATTGCTTTGCCTCAAAATATCAGGTGATGAAAAATGAAAATAAACTTCATTAGTTTAAACTTTTTCCTCTAGTCTACACTTTAAAAACTCAGTGTACTGAAGATACTATAGCTTAACACAAAGTCACAACTGCAAAGCTGGAAACATCAGAGAATATTTAGCACTATAATCTTTACAAAAATTACCTAAAATTGCATTGCTTACTATTATTCTGCTGATCTACTAATTGATTGATTAACCAGTGGTGTTGACACCTGGTGGCAAATGAATTATATGCAAAAAAAAAAAGATGCCAGATTTTAATTATCTTTGACAGATATTATAATTGAAAAATGAGTTAACATATGAGAATGGGAAATAACAGCATTTTTTCTCCACTAAAAAAAACAAAAACAAAAAAAAACTCCAAAATGACGATGCAATTTTTACTGCCGTCTAAGCAAAACAAACATGTCCCCTTATGTTCTGATAATATAATTGATAATATAATAGGCTGGGACATCTCTGTAGCACCACAATAATTATTATGTTGTGACACATCGTACCGTTATAGAAAAATGCAGCTCCTGCAATCTGGACATTGCATTTGGCCGTACTGTGATTGTTTATTAATGATATAAATAGTAAAGTGACTAATATTTAAATTTTTACATTATTAATTAAACTTTAACTGTCCCTATTTTGTAGATCTATATGTTGCTCTTACCTGGAACTTTCTCCCCCAAAATGTTCTCATACAAAGCAATGAAAACATCTGCATTACAGTCAGTGAGTATCCTCAGCCTTAACTTCAGGTGACACTTGCTGAGAAGATCATTTGCCACATCGACCCAATCTGCAGGGAAAAAAATGGAAACCGTGTTCAATCTCTCAATCTCTAACAGTAAAGTCTTTCGGCAGAACATCAGAATATAATTTCTGTAAAATATACCTACAGAATAACAAAACCAGACGATATGGAAAAGCTAAAACAAAAACACCCGTTCATGTGGAGTATATCTTCAGTAATAAGCAGTGTGGTGTATGACAAATGACTTTTGTTTAAGTCATTATGATGAAATTCACTGGTTGTTTATTCACAAATCAGGTCCATTGTCTCCTCTATGGGTGATAACCTTAATGTAATCACGATTGCCCGGCAAACTTCAGCTCTGGAGCGGGGAGTTATGTCTCCCTGACTCATACGCACCAGCTGCTAACTACACTAGCTACCGTCTGAAACTACCGGTATAGATTGCACACATACAAATAAATAATACCGGTGGCCACGTTTTTGGGATGACAAAACATTAACAAAACTATTTTCTGAATCTATCTGCCATCTTCGAGTCGTCTTTAACGTTGTTTACGGCAACTTTACCGGTTGAGTTAACTCAAAAGTGGCTAGCTAACGTTGCTAATGTTTGCTAACGGGGACATTTTCAAGAAAATTTAAACGGCAAAGGCGACCCCTTCCATTTAGTTATCTCTAAAATATGGACAGCTGATGAAAGGCTCGGTGACAACAGGACAACGACATTAACCTGGCAGCTAACGTTAGCAGCGGGAAGTTAGCGTTACGTGTCGCTAGCTTTACCCGGACAGGAGTGTCGGCTGCCTTACCTCTCTCTCCCTCCTGGGTTCCCATGAAACAGCTGTCGACAACAGGCAGCTGGAGCCCAAAAACTACCGACTAGCTGTAAAATAGTCACGTAAAGTCCCAGAGTGCCGGTCCTGGTCTCAGCAGTTGGACTCAGTGTTGGTGTTGTTGTGGTTTTTCAGGAACAGAGAGAAGGAACTATCTGCTCTCATTTAAAACTGAGCTCCTCCCTGATTGGTCGGCTGGTCGGTCTTTGTTTCCGGAAGTGCCTTTCGATTGGTGCACAGCGCCCCCTGCTGGTGACGTTTATGTGAGCACCCACAGACACCAAGATTAGTAGAATAGAATAGAATAGAATAGAATAGAATAGAATAGAATAGAATAGAATAGAATAGCATAGAATAGAATAGAATAGAATAGAATAGAATAGAATAGAATAGAATAGCCATTTTATTGTCAGCCACAACATACACTAGTTGTTGCACATTATGACCGAAATTCCGATGCAACAAGCTCGCCATCAGACTGATAAATACAAAAACAACAACAAAAAAATTTCCTAAATAAAAACCAATTCCAATATATACATGTAAACAACTATATAAATATATATATATATATATATATATATATATATATATATATATATATATATATATATATATAAATATGTATTTATAAATATATACACACACATATATATATATATATATATATGCACACACACAGACACACACACACACACACACACACACACACACACACACACACACACACGCACCTGTAAACATACACATCCACACATATTTATTTTACAGTGAAGATGTGGCATAAGTATTGGACATACATTGAAAAAAGTAGCAGCAGTTATGTTTTCACAATGACTACAGGTGCCCCTGCCCAGAAGGATTATTGTGAGTTCAAGAGTCTCAAAAAGTTCCCAAAAAGTCTTTCTAAAACATTTCTTTAAGAGGCAGTTCTATTGGTGAAACCTGTACAGTTCTAAATTAATGACTGTTAGAGCTCGACTAATATAATTTACCATCAACATATATGTTATCTGATAAATAAACTTTTTTTGTATCCACAGAACATTATTATTTTTTAAAAAACATAACTCTGAATTATGGTGGAAAACATTAAATACCCTTAATTTTAATTCATTTAACTGTACTTCTAGTGAAAAACTATGAATAGAATATCTTTTAGGCTTGCATTTGTGTAGTTTCATGGAATTTGCTGGTATCAGACCTATTTATTACGTATTTGATTGTATTTTGTTCACTATTCTGTAATTTTTAAAAAAAATTAATGTCAAACCCATTGAGTTGTGCTTACTGTATGAACTTTGCCATGCAAATACAGTTATTATTATTATTATTATTATTATTATTATCATGATTGTTATTATTATTATGTATCCATGAGCACAAAGCAGTCAGTTATCAGATCACTTCAGCTTGCTGTAGGTTAACCTCTGCTCCAGCAGTCCACATCCTCTCACTTAGCTTGGTTCCACCAGAATCTGGGCTGCATCCAAAATGCCTGAAGATACAAATTCACCAAAGCAGGGCGGCCTACACACTGCCCAGAAAAAGCACAGACATAATAGTAGGGAGGTTAAGTGACTTTTGATTTCAAGTCATGATGCAAAGGTCCCCTTTGGCATGGAAGTACCTTAGAGTCATGGAAATAAATTTATCCTAAGACACAAGCAAGATCACACACATCGGCGCGGATTATACTTCAGAGGCCCATATATTTGCTTCTGATATAGTTATAATGACAAACTTGGTGTCAAAGTGTACATTTTTAGAGTCAAGGAATCCAATAAAATAAGTTCCAAAACTAAAAGAAGAATATCATTCTCCTTACCATGACAATTGAAGGTAAAATATGCAATTTATTAAAAAAAAAAAAAAAAAAAAAACGCATGCCAAAAACCCAGTCTATTCACAACTCAATAATAATTTAATAAATAACAACTTAAAGTGTTGAATATGTGCTGTGTGGATGCAGAGAAATTGAGTAGTGAGACAACAAATTCATAACCACAGTCATGGAAAAAACATTAGACCACCCTTGTTTTCTTCAATTTCTTCTTCATTTCAGTGCCTGGTACCACTAAAGGTACCTCGTAGGAGATTCTGATTAGTCAGCAGTGACAGACCAAGGAAGATGCGCAGGAACAAGTCCAGGTGTCCGTTTGGACTCTGTAAGGCCTCGTCCACAGCTCTCTGGTAGAAAACAACTGAATAACTTTGGAACAGTTCAGTCCAGTGGGATGTTGTTTGTTGTTCTTCCAGCTGAAACACCTGGGCTGGAACACTTGCACATTTGTAGTACATTAGTAGTACATTAGCTATAACACATTAGCTGTAACACATTAGATCTAATACATTAGCTGTGGTATAATAGATGCAAAAATGAGCTCCAATACATTAGCTGCGGTACAATACATGAAAAAAATGAGCTCTTAAAAGATGAAACCTTCACACCTAAAAACAACTCAAGATGACGAGCTAAATGTGTCCTTTCTCACTTCTTACGTCTTCAGTTCTCACATATTAAAACAGCAGATGGTGTGAAGTTTATCATCTCATGAATAAACACCTGTTTCCTATAAACAGAGGCGAGAATTTAAAGGTCATACCTGTGACTTCATGCTACCTAACTAAAAGCTGAACTTTACAGAGCTGTTGCAGATATCGGCTTCTCAGTGTCTCCGACGACTAATCATTGCAGCATCAACGCAGCAACAGAAACTGTTATCTGAGGTTGAGAGGAAATACTGACAGCACGTACAATTAATATGGAGGCAATGACGCCTCAGCCTAATGCAGCACTCATAAGAAACATCAACGTGACAACACACAGACATTTTCTTGCATGTTGTATACATTCAGATATTGAAAAATGTCTTTACAATACCAAATGGATTATGTCTGCAACAATTGAAAAAAAAAACATTTTAACACTTTTTAACTGCAATTCTCAACCAGTTTACTGTTATTTTACATAATTTTTCTGTTTTATGAAATTACAGAGAACATCATTTAAATCAGAGGGGAAAAAAACATTTTTTTACATAATGACTGTAAAAAATAAATAAATAAATAAATAAATAAACAAACAGGCCAAACTGTCAGTAACATACGCTTTAAAGTTCTATATTTTTTGTGAATATTAGTTTGCTTTTTTTTTACAACTTTGACCTTAAAATTACACAGATTTTACTGTGTTAAGTTGGGAAAAAATTTAATTTTACTGATATTTCAAAGTATTTGAAAGACAAATTGAAACAGAAAAAAGTCAATACCTCAATAATTGTTATTTTACAGTTTTTCTCTTTCGTTCAATTACAAATAATAACAAGCAAATTGATTGATTTACATTTATATTAAATTTTTTTTATTTATGTTTGATGGATTCTAGATTTACTTAAATTTATTATTTTAGGTGACTGCTGACTGAATAATTTTTTGCTAATGATGATAACAACATCATCATCATGTGGCCATTCATGGTTTCTCAGGATTTAAGAAAAACAGAAACAGACAACTATGTTATTGCATAGTTCAAAACATTTTATTTAAACGAAACACAGTGATGCAGCTATTGAAGCTCCAGAATGCAAACTTCTACATTAGTAAATGATTTACTAACCATTAACAAAACCTGTAACCACAGCTATGAAAACTAAACATGAATTCTGTTCTAGACTTTATGTCACTCAGAAACCAGAACAAACATGTGCAGCATCAGGATCCTGAAACCAAAGCAGCTACATTATATCCATCCATCATTAATTTAGCTTTGTGATCCCACTGATTTTACTGCAGTGACACATAAAAATGTCTCCCAGTGAAAAGGTTTATGAAGATAAACTCACAGCATGTTTGCATAAGTGTTTGTGTCTGTGTATGATGGCAAACACCTGTCTGGTGACATCAGATGGAGAATTACAGAACCAGCATCTTTTCGCAGATCCAGAAGTTTTTAAACCTACACGGTGCGTCATTCCAGTTCATTTCAGTTCCATAGACACCGAGTTCTACACAGTCTTCATCTCTGCTTCCAAAGTTGTTGGGCTCACTGCCAAACCAGTAGCTGAAAACAAGCCACAATCAGTATTTAGGGCAAAACACAAAGAAGCAGCTGAAACCTCACCCAAAAAACTTTCAGATTATCAGTAGATAAAGTCTTGAGTCAGGTGTGGGTATCAGAAAAATTAGAATGCATATCTAGTGACCCGAGCTTAACATCAGCAGTGGTAGGAACGTTAGACAGTCACAAATATAAACCTACTGGATGGAAGGAAATCTTCTAACTTCCAAACAGCAGTAAGAAACGCACGTCCTGTTAATGTGCAACACTGATGTGAAGTTTTTGCAGTATTTTTCTTTAATAAATTACTGTAAAATATTGTCAAATTCTAACAGCTGTGTTCTGTTTTTCCAAAATTCGGTTAAAAATGGTAAAATCTGATGCTTATTTGGAGCCAAAAATGAGCATGACCAAGGCGAATGTAAGAATTGAAGGTGTGATTTAAACAAAAGATATTCACACAACAGTTTAGGAAGCACTGTTTAAAGTAATTACTTCACTCAGGCAGCCACAAATATCATTATTATTATTATTAACATTACACTAGCACCCTGTGATAGGCCATTTTCATTTTGTTCCATTAAGTTAAGTATTTTGCCCTGTTTTCTAAAATATATTTAATATGCTAGAATTTGTCTTGCATCAGTACCTTTGAATAAATAGTAAACAATTAAATAAAAATTGTAAAATAATAAATATGAAAAGACTAGCTCTGAATTGAAAGCAACACGTTGAACTTGAACTGGAGACAATCAGAAGCAGTACTGAGTTGTAAACATTATAAAATTCAGTTGTTGAAACTATTTGAATCATCAAATTGAACATTAATTTTTATCTCTACACTATTTGCCTGAAAAAACAAAGATGGTCACTAAGTCCTCCCATTGATGGCTGGAGAACTGATAGAAAGACCATCATTTTACTCAGTAGTAATACATTAATATAGAAATACTGTCACATCATTAGTCATTATTGTTTTTAAGCAGCAAGTTAATTTGTGAACCTTGTGCTCAGCAGAGTTCCGTCCACCCATTTCCATATGTCCTCTGTCTCTGAGTCTGTCAGTCCGATCCATATGGCCTTTTTGAACTGTGTGGTAAACACCTTGTTTAGAGTAAGAGAAACAGAGACATGATCAGTGTCTGTCCAGCCTCCCACCTGATTGTGACTGACATAATTTTACACCTTTTCATTCCTGTGTCTCTCACAAACATGATTTCACTCTAACACTCACCTGTTCGTCTCTGCTGTTGATAATCACCAGGTCTGCACCTCTCTGCAGACACTCCTGTCTGCTGTCTCTCCAGTTTTTTTTAACAGGAGAAACGTAATAGAAACTGTGTTTGAAATACACCCAGCCTTGTTGGGAATATTGATCTGTTAAGGACAACAATATTGAAACTTTAAAAAAGCTAAGATCTTGCTGTATCCCTATTAATTCATAAAAATTAATATTACCTATAATAGTAATAATATAACATTAGAGTATCAGACTTTAGTATCCTGCTTACGAAATATATCCAGATTCCTCTTCAACATCTCTCTCTCCGTCAAGTTTTGATCAGTGGCCTCAAAATCTGGTGTTTTTGCATCAGAACTGTCTAAAGAAGCAAATTCACACATTTCCTGTTACTGAAGGCAACATTGAGGCTGGTTAAAGAGACTTACCCTTGTCTTTGTTTTATTTATTCACCGATTTAAAAGCAACAGTGCAGATGAAGCAGAATAATCACATTAATTAAAATTAATTCATACATTTAAAAAGTAAATACACATTTATCTGTTGTCCCAGAGCACCTAGAAAAGATAAAATGTTCCCAGTACAATTAAAATAAGTCAATACTATACATCAGAGCACTGACATAACACCCTGTCATGAATGTACACACCTGGGATTACCAAGGACAGGAATACTTAGGTTTTTCTAATTCTTTTAAGAGTTATTCCAGTTTTATAAGGTCTTGGCATTACTATGTGAAGTGTTCTGAGATGATAAATGTTAAGATTTGGTGCTGTATAGATAAAATTGATTCATTCTGAATAATTGTAATTATTCAAACTGGAATGGTAGCTCTTATATTATTCCGAAAGTGAATTTCAGTTCATTTTCTGAAGGCAAATGGAGACAAAAAATGCAAGAAGACTCACAAAGAGTCAGATGCAGGGAAACGTTAAGAGCAGCCTGTAGAATACACAGGAGTCCAAAACTCACACCAACCAGTGTGTAGAGTTTTTCTTCTGTGTGAAAAAAAATCAAGCAGACACATTGTTCATCGTAAACTCTGAATTAAACAAGCTACATAACAGCAACAGACATTGTGGAAATACAACATTAGGTTACTTACTCCTGCCAGAAGCATAAGGTAGGTTTCTAACGCCCATCATCAGCTCTGATTCCTTTTTAATTTTAAACCTGTTTTACCAACTTGAGTGTGACAAAGATATGCAGTGATGAAGAGCTGAACTTCTCTGTAAACTCCTCCTTGTTTCTGTTTCTGACAATAATCTGCTTACCAAAGCAACACACTTCTCTTCCTCATAATTCACCAACTTTCGCTAACCCACACCCTTTCCTGACTCATTTATTCTCTTGTAAATTTTGTCTACAGTTTTATTGGAAATCAGTAAAAAATAAAAATAAAAAAACAAATGGCAGAATGTGAGTTTGGATTATTCATTTCATAACGCTTGTGAAACACATACATCCTGGCTACTGTAATGTTATATATTGTATTACTGCCATGTTGCACCTCTTAACTGTAAGTCAGACGAAATGAATCATTTAATGAAACTGGCAGCATTCTTAAGGACAGATAAGAATTGATATTTTCTACTTCTCAACAGAGACAAAATTTCTTTGAAGAACCCTTGGATTATTTTTTCATCAGCATAACTCTCACATAAATATGTTTTGCCTATCTGCAAAGAATCATCAAACATCCTGTTTCCAAAAGATGCTGAAAAACTAGTCCATGGATTAGTTACCTCAAGGCTTGATGACTGTATTTTCTTTTTATCATGATAATTCAATAAATCTCTGAAAAACCTCCAGTTGGTCTAAACCAGTGGTTCTTAACCTGGGTTCCATCAAACCCTAGGGGTTCGGTGAGTCAGTCTCAGGGGTTCGATGGAGGTCAAGACACACAGCCGACTCATATGATTGGTGATGACACGCCCCGCATGGCCATCACTGGCTGCAGGTGATCACGCTACATTGCTTGGCCAATCTGTGCTGCAGGGAATTTGGTGTGCTCAGTAGTCGACTTGTGACTGTCGTGATGGTACGCCGTGTGATTTCTTCAATATTTTAATCCATACTAACTATGTTGAGCAAAAAAAGAAAGTGGTCGGACGAATATGTACAACATGGATTCACATGTATAACGGAACGTGATGGGAGTCAGCGTCCTATCTGCATGATTTGCAATGCCAAGTTAAGCAATTCTAGTCTAGCACCGGCAAAACTAAAGGAACACTTCCTTAAGCTGCATGGAGATGGGGAATACAAGAACACAAGTGATGTTAATGCACGGTTCATTTTGTGCACCAGTAAAACATATAACTAGGTCTTGAACTTGAAAAAAATCATATTTTATTTTTCAATAAAGAAGGGTTCGGTGAATGCGCATATGAAACTGGTGGGGTTCAGTACCTCCAACAAGGTTAAGGACCACTGGTCTAAACTGTTGCAGCTAGAGTTCTGATCCGGACCAGCAAGAGAGATCATGTTTGTAGTTTTTGAGTGTCGACTCATTGGCTCCCTGTAAAAACCCAGACTAGATTTTAAAATCCTTCTTCTTAGATACAAGTCTCTTAATGACCAAGCTCCATTGCATTTTAAAGACTTCATTGTGCTATATTAGGTGACCCTGAACATCCCTTAGATATGCTGCTGTAGGCCAGGGCTGCTGAGAACCTCTCGTATTGCACTGAGCAGCTCTCCTCTCTTTTATTTCCCTAATTTTCTATGATGGAATCATTGAAACATGTTTCTACAAAAAAGCAGTCATGGATTTTGGTTCTTTCATCCAAATTTATCATAGGCCTTCTGGAAATATGACTAAAATCTGCTGGGCCAAAAATATACACACAGCAATGTTAATATTTGGTTAAATGTCCCATGGTCATTTTCACCTCATTTAGCTGCTTTTGGTAGCTATTCACAAGCTTCTGGTTGTATCTTTGACCACTTGTCTTTACAGAATTGGTGCAGTTCCACTAAATTTGTTGGCCAAGACCCAACCTTTTGGCGGATGATTTTAGGTTTTCCTGAAGAATGTGGAGACAATCCTCCTTCTTTTCTCTTTCATTCACTTCTTCTCTATTACATTCACTTATATAAAACACCAGTTCCACTAGCACCAAAACAGCCCCAGAGCATAATAATACCACTGCCGTGCTTGATGGTTTGGTAGTTTTAGTGTTCTTTGGGTTAAAGGCCTCCCCTTCTCCTCCAAACATATTTCCGTTCATTGTGGCCAAATAGCTCAATTTTTGCTTCATCTGACCAAAAAACCTTTCTCCAGAGTGACTTTTTTGTTCATGTAATCAGCAGAAAACTTCAGTCGGGCCTTAAGGTTCTGCTTCTAAAGGAAATGCTTCCTTCCTGCACAGCAGCCTCTCAGCCAATGTTGATGTAAAACACAGTGGACACTGACACCAGTGGTCCAGCAGCTTCTAATTCATTGCAGACCTGCTTTTTAGTGATTCTTGATTGACTCTTGAAATCCTGACCAGCTGTCAGCAGCAGGTGATGCTTCAGGAACACAATTGTACCATGCACTTTGTACTTACAAACAACTGTTAAAACAAATGATTTTAGGATCTATAGCTGCTTTGAAATGGCTCAAAGTGATTTTCCTGACTTGTTTTAGTCAATGCTTTGAATGAATCAGTGAACCAAAATGCATGGTTGTTTTTGTGACAAAGACACATATTTCAATGATTCATTCATAGAAAATTAAAAATCAGGAATAATTAAAAACTCAAAACTACCACGATATACATGGTCTTCACAAGTGTATGTAAACTTTTGTTCACAATTTTAGATGTCATTAACTTGATGTCTTCTCTCTCCTGTAGTTTGTCCTTCGTCATCTCTGTTTTTGTATCTCTCTCAGTACTTCATTTGGAGGTTCATTTCTGTGAAAAAAAAAAGAATTGTACCTTTCCACTGTTGTCAAAGGTAACTGTTGTCTTCCCTATATAATATTTTCAGTTCAGTGCTCTAAGTTTTCATAGAATATGTCATAATTTGGTGCTATCTAGTAAAATTATGTTTAATGTAATCAAATTAACTCATCATACAGCATTAGACATAACCATATGGCCACTGTTGCGTTTCAGATGATTGTGTTTGTTTAAACACAAAATCAGATCCAGACCTTTTCATTAAAATCATAAAGTTTATTTATACCAACCAGTGACGCTGAAGACAACCAGTCAAGCAACATCGTGTCATGATATTTATGCTGCGTTTAAGGAAACATGAAGCATCAAGTGGAAAGTTAAATTTTAAAATTATTATTCAGTGTTGGGTGCGATGTTTCCATTACATGATGATTCAAATAAAGTCTGTGTCTAAACATTAGTTAGAGACATTCACTTGTTTTTGAGTGTCAGATTCGTCACATGCAGTCTGCAGTCATGGTCTCAAATACGTGCAGCTATAATATTATCAAAAATGCTGTATTATCATAAGAACTTTTTGTTGTTAAATCATGAACTTGCCAATATCTGCAAATGTCCATGAGCATAGATGAGCACAAACAATAAAAACATTTTTAAACACACTTGGTCTTGTTAACACTTTTGACAAAATCCATTAAACATTAAAACAGAGCCATATTTATCATAAAAGAAGAATTTAGCAGTATTTAAATGACTCTTTTTACTCATAAACACCACTTTTTGGCTTTAATTAGAGGACTATTCTTTGGATTATGAGCAATCACAGCAGAGAACAAAGTGTGCCGGTATGCTAATGAGTGACTTTAACTGCAGCTTGGCCATAGACAATGTTTTCCTGTTATCTTTACCTAAAAGCGATAGATGTATGATTCATACGTGGTGGGTTCAGATGCTCACAAAGCCACAGTTTTTTCACACATCCAGACATTTTTAAAGTGGCACGGTTTATCATTCCAGTCATTTTCCTCTGCAAAGAACTTTATGTCTCCGCAGTCTTCATCGCTGCCTTTATGACTGTTGGGCTCATCGGTGCCCCAGTAGCTGAAACAAAACAGAGAAAAGACATTTCATATTCAATTTTACCGTCTGAACACATTTACACCATGAGAAGAAATGAAGCATTCCCGTTCTTTCAAAATGTAACTTATCGCACTGATTTATGAAGGGGTGATTAAAATATAACGTATTAACCTCTTAATCAGTGGAGTCCCATCCACCCATTTCCATTTCCTCTCCATCTCCTGGACAGTGAGGCCGATCCAGATGTCCTTTCAGAAATGTCTTGTGAATTCCTTGTCCACAGAAACACCAGAAACATTGCCATTGCATTTTTTTATTTTTTGAGTGTTTATCTCTATCCATCACATGCATACATATGTACAAAGACACACCTGTTCCTCTTTGCTGTTGATAACCACCAGATCTGCACCACGCCGCAGACAGTCACTTCGGCTGTCATCCCATGAGTTTTTCCAAGGAGAAATGTAATAAAAACTATTGTTGAAGTACATCCATCCTTGTTGGGAAAGGTCACCTGTTAAGAGATAATGTCATGTGTTTGTACTTAGCTATTGTGTTTATTAACATACAGTATTTGCCAACAATTATACCTTCTACTGTCATTTTATACCAGGACAACTGTGTACATTGGTAGTATTCATTTGTTTACACACTAACCTCCACTTATCTGTACATGTAACTGCTTATAACTACATAAAAGTACATCATAAACCATTTATTGAAGCTTAATATACTGCTAATAAATGCTAAACTGTGATATTTAAGGTAAAAAAAAACAACAACTAGCTGCTGTGTTGTGCATGTGGTCGTCACTGCAATAAAACTGGACTGGGTTAGATTTGTGTAATTTTTGAACAGGAGAAGTGTACGGGATGTGGTTATTTAGTTATCTTGGAAATCTATAATTAGGCCTAACAAAGTTGTCACATGTGTGTATGGATGATAACAAACATTTCCCCCTTGTCTTATTCTTGATACCTATACATTTCCTTTTCACATTGTCTCTTCCTCTTTCACTGACACATCAAGCTCCTTTTTAAGAGCCTGTGATGTGTATAAGCCAACAAGAGAATAATTCAGACATAAAATATGTATGTTAAATGTTTAATATAGACATTTGTCTGTGAATATATGCACAGATTTAAATAAAAGACAGAAAATGGCCTTTGAACTTTACTTTTTACATGTCTATTGGTTTTATGCATAACAAATTAGTTGTGCATTCATCATTGTTTAATTAATATAACTGACAGTGGAAACATCGCCTGTTATAATTACAAGAGAGGGTGTTCCTTTCAGCTGTTTTACAAATGCAACTGTGTATGCACATTCTGTCAGATGATGGAAAGTGTGATTCAGTGGTGGACAAATCCAGGAAAAAAATGTTGTTCCTTTACTGACAGTAACTTCCTACACTGCACTGCAACCTAAATAAAAGGACATGTGAATCAGAAAGTGATGCCAAAAGAGAGTTTTACAATAAATGCAATAAACACAATCTAGGAAAAGTGTCTCAGAGATGGAGAGAACTTTGCAATTGTATCAACCTCAAGTTGGATTTGCATAATCTGCTGTCATCTCAAACAATTCCACCCGTTACTATTTTGAGGGATCACCAAAGCCTTTGCTTAGCTCTGCTCATGATGGCTGTGATTGGTTTCACTTGGAATGACCACACCATCCAGTTGAAGCTTGGCTGTTTATTGGATGCACATGAGCATTATGTTTGGTGATGACTGAGCTGAGCTGGGGGCTGCACAGTGGCGTAGTGGTTAGCACTTTCCCCTTGCAGCAAGAAGGTCCCTGGTTCGCGTCCCGGCTTTCCCGGGATCTTTCTGCATGGAGTTTGCATGTTCTCCCTGTGCATGCGTGGGTTTTCTCCGGGTACTCCGGCTTCCTCCCACAGTCCAAAAATATGCTGAGGTTAATTGATTATTCTAAATTGCCCGTAGGTGTGAATGTGAGAGTGATTGTTTGTCTATATATGTAGCCCTGCGACAGACTGGCGACCTGTCTAGGGTGTCCCCTGCCTTCGCCCGAGTCAGCTGGGATAGGCTCCAGCTCCCCCGCCCCGTGACCCTAGTGAGGATTAAGCGGTGTATAGATAATGGATGGATGGATGGATGAGCTGAGCTGATGCAGTGTGAAGAAATGCTTAGTCAGGGCCTTGATTAGGTGGTCCAGAACAAAAGGAGTGACCAGAGAACATGTTAGGATTCTGGATGTCCCCTGGACTTGCTAAAAGGATCCACTGCCAATGTCCGGACACCAAGAGGACAAAGAACCAAAGACTGTGTCCTGATGGTTCAGAGCTGTTTTGGCAACACAATACACATTAGGCAGCTGGCTGTAATGTTGTGGCTGATATGATTGCACCATGACCACAATCATGACTGAAATTAATGACCAGCGGGTCTACAGTAGATTACTGTAACATGAGAGGACATCATTAAGTTGGTGTTCAGGACAGAGAGGGGAGAGCTGCAGATTTAATAAGGCCAGTTTGTGCACTGATCCATGCACCCATGAGTAAATCAAAAAAAAAAAAAAAGAAAAGATCAATCAATTGATCATTAAAAAAACACATAAAGTTGCAAGAGTATTCAGTTTCATTTGTACACTCACCAAACATGGTCAACTTCCTCCTCAACTTGTCTCTTTCTTCAGCCATATTTTTAAAAATATGGTCGGTGTCTTCAGAACTCTCTGAGATAACCAAAAGAGGCATGTGGTTATTTTTAGGGTAGTTCAAAAGGTCGGTATCTGACACGGCCATATTGAGGGAAGATGACAGTGTAGCACAGAGGGGAAGAGACACGCTAACGCTTTCTAACCTGTGGACACCAGCATGTATCAGAGCAGAGAAAATCTTGGGTTTTCTAAAGGTTAAGATGTGGTTATATGTTTCTGGTTAGAATGAGTTTATGGTTATGGCTCGATAAGAGTTGGCACTTAGGTGTGGCTGAGGTTAAGTTAAGGGGAGTGGAGACTGAAACTGATTCAGCTCAGACACAGTCTAAATACAACTCAAAGCAGAAGACTGCTACTCATGACAACCCTACCTATTTTTTAATACAGTGATTAACATTATATTTTAAAAATGCATTCATGTTGTATAATCATCAGCAGTGACTGTATGCATAATAGAATCCTTGCATTTTTTTTGTCATTATGAAATTTTAAAATAACCACCATTTCATTTACAGCCAGTGACTGTTCTTAAATTTACACTTTAACTGCAAAGAAAGACAGGCATAAACTCTGAATAAAATCCACAACAAATATATATGTATTTTAACAAACAGTAATTAATACTTTTCAGTGTTTAAATGTAAAACTACACTATTTTTGACTGTATTGATGTCAGCAAAAGAATCAAATTAAAGATTATGCATATGAACACTCTAAGAAATTTCCCTGTAAATTTACAGTAAAGAGCTGGCAGCTAAAGTTGCCAGCAGCGCACTGTTATTTTACAGTAATCGTACCGTATTCTACAACAACAGTTTATTACTGTAAAAAATATTACGGTATTATGCTGTTTAGAGAGCTATTTCCTGGGGCTTTCAAAATGAAAGCCCCAGGAAATAGTATAGCATAGAAATGGCTCAGACAAGAGATGACTTTTCAACATTAAGCTTTTATTAAAGCCAACTCTGTATCAAACATAGTTCAAAAACTGACCTATCTAACCCATTCAATTTTAGTAACATACAATCATTTCCTCATGCTGAACAGGTTCCCATTGTGCATGTTCTAGTTCAGGTACACTGAGTTTGATTGAACACATTCAGCAGCTAACAAATGTCAAGTAATTCAAGTCTTGTGAAATAAAATCTATAAAAACAATTAATGATATTTAACAGGTTGTCAACAATCTGTTTAAAAATTGCATATCATATTTCAGGAACCCTGCCTTTAGAATCAGTCTTTCGTAACTCGATCATGTTCAATAAACACCTAGTCATGGAACAAACCTGGAACTGAAGTATTTTATACTGAACCCAACACAATACTGAGACTTGTTACCTTAAAATGACAACATGAACATCTGGTTGCAGACTGGGCTTTTGCTTTGTGAAAGTGAGGTCCTGTGTGTAGTGATGGCTGATCGAGGCTTTGTTGAAGCTTCGACACTTCATTCAAAACATGGTTCATTACTCGAGGCCTCAATGACACACAGTGCTCGAGTAGGACATCTAGTGGTCAATAATATGAAGTGCAATCAAGACGTGGTCGTTGGTTCATGGATTGTTTTGGATTTGATTCGCCATGCACACATTCCTGTTTGACTACACTAGATGATTGTATGGGTTGTAGTGGACACAAAAATAATATTACTAGTAATAATAATGACAATAACTATTGAAGAGCACGTTTCTTATTTCCCATGTTTGTCTGTATCCCTATATACTCTTTGCTTATATTCTGTGTTATGAAACATTTAAACGGTGCTGCTACATTCATGAGATGCTCTACAAATACAGACTGATGTCATTTTCACATGGGGCTGGCGCAAATAAAGATTTTATGGATTATTATGGATTTTGGCAAAGTATGTCTTGGGGTTTATTGGTAAAGAGGTCAGTAAAGAGGGTGTGCTTATGTAACTGGTTATGAGGTTTTATTGAGAAATAATTTATCAACAGTTTTGGGACCACTGTTCCCTCTAAGCTGCGCGCGATACTTTTTTTTTTTTTTTTTGCGCATTTATCATCTATTTTTTTTTTTTTTTTTGCCATTTTTGAGTTTTTTTAACTTGAGTCTCGACTCGACCGTTTTTCTCAGGAGGTTGGACTTTAGCCTTTGTGCTGGAGGGTTGAACCCTCAGTTCCAAGACTTTCCAAAGCCTCCAGACCTCCCGAGTCCTCAGGACCTGAGCTTTCACACAGTCTGAGGGCTGAAATTTTCTAAGTCCCACAGTAGTTCTCTGTTAGATTGAACTTCCAGACAGTCCAAGGACTGATATCTTCTAAGTTCCTGAGTACTTCTCTGTTAGTTTGAACCTTCACACAGTCTGAGGACTGAAATCTTAAAAGTTCTTGAGTAGTTCTCTGTTAGTTTGAACCTTCAGTCTGTTAATGTTTCGATTAAATCTTTAAGGTTTTTCTTTTTAAATGTTTTACCACCTTTTAATGTTTAATTTTCTTTTTAAATCCTTCATTGTATTTTCAGTGTAATTCCTATTTGAACTTTTATTGTCTTTAAGATATAATTTTCTAATTAAACATTTAATTTTTTAATTAAATGCTTGTCTTTTTTTGGATAGGTGTAGTGAGAGACAGACAGGAAACGGGGGAGAAGAGTCGGGGGAAGACTTGCAGCAAAGGGCCACTAGTGGGACTCGAACCCGGGACGCTGCGTCAGGAACCAGCCCCTGTACCTGGATCACCCGTTTAACCCGTTGAGCTATATGGGTACCCATGTGTTATCCTTTTAAGGGTTTAATAATCTGATTAAATGTTTTGCATTTTTTAAAATGTTTAACATTCTTCTTGTGTCATTGTATTTTTTAAATGTTTAATGATGGAAAATACTTTATCTGTAATTTCTAATATTTGTATTTTAAAAATTTTGTTTAATTTCATAATGACATGTATTGTATCGTGTTGAATTATCTCATTCCATATTTTGTCTGTTTAATAGAGTTAAACATTAAATTACATTACATTCTATTAAACAGACAAAATATGGAATGAGATAATTCAACACGATACAATACATGTCATTATGAAATTAAACAAAGTTTTTAAAATACAAATATTAGAAATTACAGATAAAGTATTTTCCATCATTAAACATTTAAAAAATACAATGACACAAGAAGAATGTTAAACATTTTAAAAAATGCAAAACATTTAATCAGATTATTAAACCCTTAAAAAGACAAAACATTTAATTAAAAAATTAAATGTTTAATTAGAAAATTACATCATAAAGACAATAAAACTTCAAATAGAAATTAAACAGAAAATACAATGAAGCATTTAAAAAGAAAACTAAACATTAAAAGGTGGTATATGTACATATAATTTAATTGTATTTAATGTTTAACTCTATTAAACAGACAAAATATTGAATTAGATAATTCAACAATATACATGTCATTATGAAATTAAACAAAATTTTTAAAATACAAATATTAGAAATTACAGATAAAGTATTTTCCATCATTAAACATTTAAAAAATTAAACAAGAATATTAAACATTTAAAAAATGCAAAACATTTAATTAGATTATTAAACCTTTAAAAAGACAAAACATTTAATTAAAAAATTAAATGTTTAATTAGAAAATTACATCTTAAACTTCTTAAATCTTTTTAACAATAAAACTTTTCAAAAGTTTTATTGTATTAATTTTTTTTGTTTGATTTAATTGCTTTTTGTTATGTAGTTTATTTCTTTAATCTTCTTTTTCTGTCAAGATTTTAACCCCAACCTTAAAAATGAAATAAACCCTTAAATCACAATGAAAATACTTCTGTTGCCACAATCATGAGTTAGTCAATTATTCAGTTTATCAATTCAACTTTATTTGTTTAGCACCTTTTACACAGATGACAAAACTAAACAAGCAAAGAGAAAAAACTATGATTAAAACTCAAAAACATTAATTAAAAAAAAAAAAAAAAAAAAAAAACATTTAACATGGTAATAAAATATGTTGTGTCCAGGGGATGGAGGGAGTTTATTGAAGTCTTCTTGGGCTCACATGGGAAATCATTTAAAATATAAACTTGATATTCAGTCTAAGGAAACTGCAGAGCGACAGAAGAACCAACAATATCTCCTGTTTTCTCCTTTAATGAGTCGACTCTTCTTGTGCTTTCAGACCAAAGAACTACAGACTCTTCACAACCTGCTCAAACTCTTGGTACAGGACCTCACCACAGGGGTCAAGAAGGTTTCTGTCTCATTTCTACTCTGAAGCTCATCTTCTCCTGCTCAAACTGCTGACAAATGTTTCTGCTGCTCTAAAGTCTGGTCTCCAGAACTTCCTAAAAACTCTCAAAGTCTCTTCTGCTGCAGGTTGCTTTGTAGAACTGTTGCAGAAAACCTCACTAAACCACATGGAGGGGCCTCAAGATAGTCGTCCAAATGAAACCGTACAAAAACCAAACTAGCACAACACAAACGCTAAAGTCTCCTACAGCCTACCAGAGAACCTCTGAGAACAGAGAATCAGGACAGGAACTCTTACCTTCTGGACAACCAACGATGGTTCTCAAACAAGAATACAGAATGTGTCTGACCAAAAACCTCTGAAGACTCACTACAGCCAAGATAAAGACACAACTCAGCTGTACCAAATCCACTAATCACTGCACACATTAGCACCATGTGCTAACTGTGGCTAAAGAACCACATTTACCAAGACAACTATGCAGTACAAAGCCCTAAAACACACCAAGAAACACATTAAAGACGATTTTACTGCTGGAAGCTGCAAGCCAACACCTAAAGAACAAACTAAAGCAATGGAGCCAAACCCGGTTCTGTGGTGAAGAGAAACAGAGGAAATGTTTGTCTGCAGCTAAATAAAGCAGGAAGACAGTGAGCTGCTCAGGTGTTCCTGATAACACCAAGCAGCCACCTGGACAGCCAATAGGAACACAGCTTCCTGGAAGTCCAGAGGGCGGGGTTAGTGAAGGAAATTTAGTTTAAAGTTGAAGCAGAAAGTTAACAAAGAAAGTTGAAAACCACCTTCTGATACCTGAACTCTCTGAGTTTTCACACAAAGAACACCTGAACATGTCAAACTGGTTCCATAGTAGAACCATCATTGTAAAAACGTCATAGTATGGTGTGTTGCTCAAAAAACATTAGGACCCGGCTGTCAGGGACAAACATGTAAGAAACATGAGAACAGAGAGAATCCAACCAGTAGGTCACAGTTTATCATCCCCCAGCCATCTCCTGAAGTCCATATGGTGAGAGACATCAGTATCTGGTTGTTCATTTACCAGAGGATGCTTATAATCATGCTGATGTGGTCTGTACTCTACAGTATTTTAGTGACTCAATAAATGCCTAAGTTGTTTTTTTTTTTTAATGCTTTTCAGTTTTTAATAAACATTTAAGAGCCTATATGTAATCAATAAATGGCCTTTGCCTATCTTACGAAAAACTCACTCAGAACTCTGATATGTTAACAGTACTAAATAAATCAATAAATACATGCATAAACACATAAATAAGTTAATAAATTAACTGTGTTAAGATAAGATTTAGATTTTAAAAAAAGTTGTTTATGTTTTTGCAGAATCCAGTATTACTCACTGGTTGGTCATTACATTTTGTTAGTTTGATTTCACTGTTTAAAATGATGCCACCTCTTTTCAGACAGAACCTGTGATAATAAAACAATACAAATTTTTTAGTTCCGTGTTAATAAAGCACTTAAAGCTTTAAGTATGGCTAAATGCTTTTTTCAAAATTAAATATATCACTCCTTAGGTGGTAGTGGCCCCAAGTTCAGTAAAGTTGAAAAGATATTCACAGATTCGGGCTTCCAGCATCAATAACTCATTAGATATAGGTTGTCAAAACATAAACGGTGCCTCTTTCCCATTGTTGCAAGGCAGACAATGTGCTACAAGCCCAGTTTTATCAAAAGTAGCTGTCTTTCAAGCTACAGGAATAACATTGGTGTCTATGGAGTGAACAGGGTCCATCTGCAATTTGCAAAATCACTGCAACAGTAAAGAGAGACAAATATTCAATAACTTCACTCTTATACATTGTAGTGTCACTAAAATCACTGCAGCCTTCAACTGGCTCCTGTTGACAAAGTGTTTTAACAGAAATGTAAATGCTGTAATGTGATTCTTTTAATGAACCATGTAACTTGAATGGATGTGATGCTGGTGTGACCACAGTGCACACGTCTGATGTTGCTCACAGTGGTCCAAGGGACGCTCAGGGAGTTTGTGTGGTTGCTCAGACTCAGGAAAAATTACAGGGAACATTGTTTGGGACTCAAGCAGTTCCTTCTTTTACTCACTATCTCCCCAGCCTTAGAAAAAAAGAAACCTGTTCACACGGCACAGATGAGGCTGAGGTACACAGGAAATGTCTGGCTCCATTGTACAAGTTTGGGTAAACGGTTTTGTGGGTTGCCCAGTAAGCCAGTGGGTCTGCCGTTCTTTCTACCATTGCATTCGCTGTGGCGCTTTGCATTTGCCAGGCTCTACTTGCGTCTTCGTCTAATAGGCTCCACAGTTGAACTGAAAAATATTGAAGATCATCATCATCATCACCAGAAATGTCAGTCATTCCCTATTCAGAAGAGAAAAAAAAATACCTGTGGAAGGTGCTGCTGGTGGTGGAGGACGAGGCTGTGGTGGTGCTTGTGACGTAGATGACTGCTGCTTGGTATTCTTTATGTTAATTGTTGTGCATTCTGTTATTAAATGTTCTTTCACACTGGCTGCCACTCTGATTGGTGAATCCAAAAGTTTTGAACTGCAGAGCCACAAGTGTAGCAACAGTCAGTGAACTGTTCTTTTTTTTGGTTTGTAGTCTGTCAGCTAAGCACCTGACAAGGTTCTGTGCCAGGTGTTGTGGCATGGGGGTGGTGAGTTGGGAATATATATATATATATATATATATATATATATATATATATATATATATATATATATTTATACATATGTATATATATATATATATATATATATATATATATATATATATATATACATATATATATATATATATATATATATATATATATATATATATATATATATATATATATATATATATTCTCTACGAAATACGAAATCTGACATACTACTAACTCTCAAAGCAAAAACAACAGCAAAAAAACCAATCTATTCTGCGAAAAACAATTCAAATGAACAACACTAAATAGGGATCTCCTATCCTGGAACACTCGATCCCGCTGAGTGATTCACATAACAAACCGAACCAATCAGGTGATTCGAAGCAGTTGAGTGCTTCAAACGTCACTGAAGTGATTCAAACGTCACGAGTCACGTGACCAAACCATGCCTCGGCACAGTGGCTCCATACGTTTGCTTCATGAGCTACAGCGCATGTGTCGAAGCCTCGGGTATCAGAGGACCATCACTACCTGTGTGGAGAGGAGCTGTGGGTTTACATGAAGTCCCACTCAGAGTCCATCAGTGTTTTTATAAAGGAGGCTACATGGGGATTTAAAGTAGATGTCTTTTTCTGAAGCAGCTTCCTGACCTCTTGGACATCACCTTCTCCTGGCTGGCCTTTGTTCCCCTCTCAGGGTTGATACCAAGAAAGAGCCTACAACGGAATGACAAAGAAAGAATATATTAGGTGTGTAGGCAAAGATCCCTTAAACTTAATATGGAACTCTGTCACATTAATCAAAAAAAAAAACCAAACAAACAAACAGGAAACTCAAATTATTAAGCAAAACAGAGGCTTCCACTTAAAACAGCTATTTAGTTCAATACACATTTAAATCTAATTTTTGCAGCCGTTTGCATAACAAGCAAATTTATCTTTCCTAAGTGGAGAGAAAAGCAACATGACACATCCTACAATCCTTTTTAAAACTTGAAATTACCTAAATGCTCAAAAGCAGACAAGTACATGTGGAGATGTGATAACAGATCAGTGGAGCATCACATTGGATATTTAATGGAAAATTACACGAAAGACAGAGATAGCTAACCTAACCTAGCTGGATCTGGTTGCTTAGAAATTCATTTTCCTGGTCTGGTTTAAAAGAAAGAGCCAAAGTTTTGTCCACTCTGCAGCCAAAGGGGAGGATGCTAGCTTCTAGCTAGCTAGCTTCTAGCTAACAGTGTGGGGAAACGTTAGCATTCATGCTAGCTGCTAGCTAACAGTGTGGGAAACGTTAGCATTCATGCTAGCTGCTAGCTAACAGTGTGGGAAACGTTAGCATTCATGCTAGCGACTCGTGGCTAACACCAAGCAGTGACTAACTGGCTATGTTTATGTTACTGTCAAAGAATAAAACATAAAATAGACTGACAGAAATAAAAGTAAGGCTGACTTTTTAATAATCACAGTTACCTTGTTCAGTGAACCGGAGCAGGATGGATCAGCTACAGGTGGTCCCTGCAGGTCTGAGGGCCGAAAATCATCGTCCTCAGTTCTTCCTTTTCTCCACATCTTCCCTCAGTAATGAGTAAAATCACTGATACATACTATTTTAAACCTATTTCGTCACTTCTTTTTGTTGACTGTTTGCTAAATGCGGTGATATGCAGAAAGATTTGCCGAGACGAGTAACGGTCGGACTGCAGCAACAGTTACACTCAAATCAACCCAAACCAGAAAAATACTGTAATCTGCTGTAAGATTGTACGGTAGCTTGCTGTTAGTATTTAGTTCTTGAAAAACACGTGAATTTACAGTATTCAGCTGTATTTACAAAGAACGGTATATTACTGTACAAAATATGCTGTATTTTTACAGCAATTTGTTACAGTGAAGGATTAGAATAGTTGATTTTCTAAATACAACTTAAAACAACTTGAAATTGTTGAGCTAAGCAATTTAATTCCTCTCAATAAAAAAACTCACTCAGATAAAGACGCAACGAAACGTTAAGGCCAGCTTGAAGGATGCACAGGAATCCAAAACTCACAGCAACCAGTCGGTACAGTTTCCTCTCTGCACAGAACAGACAACTTGTGTTATATGGAGCAAGACACTGTCAAAAAATTCTTTTCACTTTTTCTACACTGATTTAATAACTGAAATCATATTGAGTCTTTGTTGCCAAATTAGCTTTCTTTGTAAATTAAAATATTACGTTTACATCTTTACCAAGACTGATTTAAACTAACATGGCAAATGTATCATTTTATTTCACATTTTAGTTGGATTGATGATACTGATCTTGAATTTGAATGGTGCTAGAAAAACTAAATTATTAGTATTTAAACTTTGAAAGTGTTGCTGACTTTAGAGCATTCTGTCTCATGCCAAGACTTATAATTCCAGGTTGATACAACATAAAGGTCTTCAAATGATGAGGTTAATGTTTTATGGGATTAAAAAAAAAAAATACAGTGATGACTTGATGTACACCGCGAAATGCCCTGTTGAAAACTTCTTTAGAAGCATGTTTGGAACCAGAAAAACAGAAATATGATGCCAGCATGCAATGAATGAATTTGAAGTGAATAGAGGCCTGACTGGGGGCTGCACAGTGGCGTAGTGGTTAGCACTTTCGCCTTGCAGCGAGAAGATCCCTGGTTCGCGTCCCGGCTTTCCCGGGATCTTTCTGCATGGAGTTTGCATGTTCTCCCTGTGCATGCGTGGGTTTTCTCCAGGTACTCCGGCTTCCTCCCACAGTCCAAAAATATGCTGAGGTTAATTGATTATTCTAAATTGCCCGTAGGTGTGAATGTGTGAGTGCTTGTTTGTCTTTGTATGTAGCCCTGCGACAGACTGGCGACCTGTCTAGGGTGTCCCCTGCCTTCACCCGAGTCAGCTGGGATAGGCTCCAGCACCCCCACGACCCTTGTGAGGATTAAGCGGTGTATAGATAATGGATGGATGGATAGACGCCTGACTGCCATTAAAACACTCATCAAGAAACATAAGCTCTTTAAAGTGAAAAGAATTTACAGACTTTCTCTGCTTCAGTAAATTACAGATAACTAGTAAAAATGCATGATAAACCAAATTAATTTACATATTAACTGTTAAAGAAGGGAAAAAAGTGTAAATATAGTCCACATCAAAAAACTGTATATATTTGTTCTTTTACAATGACACCCTTGCTGTTGGATTATTGTTGTTTTCCAACAGTATTTTATTTTGCAGTGTAGTTAATGTCAAAGAAACCTGTAAATAGACATGTTCCTTGTAATTATATATCATAAAGACAAAATTGCTTACAAAGACAAAGCAAAGGACGTTTTACTCAAATTAAGTCAAACAATCTTCCTTAAAGGACAAGACAATCCATTTATAGTAAAATAAGACCACCAACATTTTTTAACTCTGTACAAAAGAATAATACGCTCCGTTAAGTCTGCAGATTTTGCAGTGTTACACAGTTTCTCCAGCTCGTGAAAGTCTAATTTAGCAAAAATATGCTTTAACTTATCAAACAGAACATAAAGAAAATAGTTGAAAATGTTTAATTGACATTTAACAATTATTTGTGATCGCAGTACCAACATTCTTAAACAAGTGTTGCAAGATCACGTTTAACGAGTGAATCCCTGCTACAAAAACACCTGAAATTTTATCAATTGCATCATTTTAAATTTTATACATGTGTTTGTCAAAGAGCTAAACTAGTTCTAAATAAATCTAACGTTAAAAAAAACAGACTTTTCAACTGAAGAAAGGAAAACTAATACAAAAAATTTAAATACAGCATTCTTATGACTTTTTGAACTCACCTGAACGCCTCTGTCTGATGTCTTCATAGTAGTCACAGTCATACATTTTCTCTGATATGTTTACATATATGCCTGCAGTGGCCAAAAGACGAAAAACCGGTTTGGTTCCACCCTTTATTGTCTTCATGAAGTTTCTTCCTCCTGTCTTCCTCTAACCACACACTGTTGAAGAGATATGTACTGTAACCAGCACAGTTTCCTGTTTGCTCTCTGAAACTCATTTGTGACATCTCTGTATATGTCACTGCTGAATTAGCTGATTTGAAAGTTGATTAACTCACATAAAAATATATAACCTTTACTTCAGCTATTGAAGCTCATACCCTGGAACATGCACATGCTCCTTCCACGAATCCCCCTAAACACAAAGGCAACCAGTGTTGAGTAGACCTGAAATGTGATTTTTGTTTGTGAGTGAAACACTGACTGAAAACATAATTTTAATTAAATGTTGTACTGAGCCCTTCACCGGTGATGTATTGTGGCCTAGAGTACACTGCAAAAGGGAAAGACTGAGGTTATTCACCACATTTCAGAATATCTTTAACTATACAAGCAGCCACTGCCAGAGTTTGTTTATAGTGACAATTTTATATTAGGCTAGTACCACATCACATTCTGTACAGTCAGCACATACACTCTGAGATTTGTTCAGTTTAATTTTTAGGCTTTGGGCTAGCACTTAAAAGGGAGATTTATCAGCTGTTATGATGTTGGGCTATGATAAATGAGGAGAAACTGTAGAAAAACTGTAGGATCGTAGATGTGCCTGAATAGAATCAGCACTTTAAAGCTTTAAAGAGCACTTTAACGAGTGCTGGACTTTTACATATAAATAAATGCCTAGTGCAATCAAGCCTTCATCAAACATGTCAACAGTGTTTTTGTAATTAGTCTTATTGCCAGAAACAAAGCAAAATTGAAATGAAAATAATGACCATCTGACACTTAATATGCCACAGCGGGGTCTGGGAACCCAGGACACAGATCAGTCAGACAGATTTGTTCAGGTGAATCAGAATTTATTCAAACAAACCCCAAAGATAGAACAATTGGGGAAACCAGCAGGGTTAACCTAACAAAACACTCTCAGGAACTAAATATAACCTCAGCTAATAAGAAGGCACACTCATGTAACCAAGTAGGGAAAAAGAAACTCAGGCTGGATAACTGGGAGGAAGACTAAACTGAGACTGACCAACCTTAATTCATGAAAATAGGCAAAACAACAAAAACCAAGGAACAGCACTCACTCCCAAACAGAACAGAAACCAATCTGAAAAGAATAAACTAAATCTAGACCAACCAAACGGGGATACTCATGGGACAGGGGGAACTAAACTAAAAGGGCAGGCAGGCTCGGGGAATCCAGGGTCTGGTGAGAGGAGCTGGAGCTGGTGAAAGGTGAAAAGCTGAAGCGGAGCTAGCGGCA
The DNA here is from genome assembly GCF_022539595.1 of Amphiprion ocellaris. Classification (NCBI taxonomy): domain Eukaryota; kingdom Metazoa; phylum Chordata; class Actinopteri; family Pomacentridae; genus Amphiprion; species Amphiprion ocellaris. The sequence goes on from NC_072769.1 coordinate 10,629,603, forward strand.
GGCAAGGCAGGATTGGGTCATCGAGTGTTCGGCTGATGCAGGACCGCCAGGAAGCAGCCACTCAGGGAAAGCAGTCTGGAGGGCCTGGCAGGAATACAGTGGAAGCAGAGGCTATGGTATGGCAGAGAGTGAATGAATGAACTGAGTTTTTAATTGAAGGAATTGTGATTGAGAACAGGTGAGCTGATCACCACAGCTGTCTCCAATCTCTGCAATCAGTAGGTTGCAGGCAGGACAGGACGGGCAGAAGAGGGAGAGGGAGGGAGAAAGAAGGAGCCAGGCAGGGGCTGGAGTGAGCTCATGACAAAATATGGCTCAAGAGCTGCTTTTATTTTCAGACTTTTTAACATATTGCAAACATATAGGACATTCTGTTTCTCACAAGAGAATACATAACACATAACAATACATAACTTGAATGAGGTTTAAAATGATCATACTAAAGAAATATTGTGCTCTAAATTGATTTCACAGTCACACACTAACATGAAAGTGCACTTCTGATTGGACCTGACAGATCATGTTTGTGGCTGAGCTGGTTATCAAAACTTATGGACCTTAGAGGCTATGAAGTGAAAAAAAACTGAAGACTAAATTATCTAATTTACATGTTTCTTTTTGTTTGTTTGTTTTTGTTGTTGTTTTTTTTTAACCTATTTGTAGTTAAAGTTGATGACCATATTTAAAATATTTTAGAGAGATTTTGAGTAAACTTCTCTAAACATTTTTTCACAAAGTCCAACAGTTAAACCTCAGAAATGGTCAAAAGTCCAGCAGGACTCTGGCATTGAAATCTTGAGGTTAACAAAAACATTTAGTTCACAAAAGCCTGACAAAACAGCTGCTTTCCGTTCACTCCTCTATGATGTTTCAGCCTCCTACTGTCCTCAATCGAATGCAGCCACACTGATGTCTCTTCTAGTACTTAAAAAAAAAACATTATTTGACTAGCTAAGGTAAAAACAACAACAAAATAATTTTCACGAAAGGGTTACTTTAAAGGAGACATTTACAACTAATGAGGAAACAGAATCCATTTATTTAGAGATTAGGAAAGGCATGCATCATTATTAAAATCTTAATTTTGGAAGCAAAGCAGTGACTCTTGATGCACATTAGTTTATTATGTGAAGCTTTTCAATAACTTTTAATGCTACACCAAGCCAGCAAATTTGAAAATTATCTTCATATGCACATTAACATATTCAGGTTGTTTATCTGGAGATCTACCATTGTTTCTTTCAACCTGTTGCATAAAAAAAAAAAAGTGCATGCAAGTGCCCCTTTTTCCATCATGTATGGTCGGTTTGCATACAGAATTATGGAGAAACTTTCTTTTCGCATATCCAGTAGTGTTGACTGGAACATGCTACATCATTCCAGCTTTTTTCCTGATAAAAATTATTCACCTCCACACAGTTTTCATTTGTAGCACCATTAGGCTCATGAGTACTCCAGTAGCTGAAACAGAAATAAGAAAGAACAAAATGTGGTCAATCTAAACCCAACATCAGTTCAAGAAACCCTTTGTCTTTTTTAAAATACAGTGTTACAGATTGTTTTAATCATTGGTACATTCTGATCCAAAAAGCTGGTAAATTTTCAACAGGAAAATTGTTTAGTTCTTATTTGAAATAATGTATGAACCTCATGTTTGGTGGAGTCCCATCCACCCATTTCCACACCCCTTCTCTTGTTGCATCAGTCAGCCCAATCCACAAGTTCTTCTGCAATTGTACCACGAAATTCTAGTTTCCAAAGAGACCAAAGAAACCAACTGTAAACAACATACAGAAACTGAAACTTTGTCAATAAGCCGTTTTCCACTACAGGAATTAGTGTGTTTTTGTTCTGACTGTAGGAACCATCCTCGTAGAACCTCTTTCAGGGATGTTAATGAAGTCTGAGCAAGAAAAACCAAAAATATCTGATAATGATAGTAAAAATGTTTTCTGAAGAGTGACTCTATATAATAATCATGTATATTTTATTGAAAAGTATATCAATGAATCTATGATATTTTTTGTACAAATTTGATCTTGCTTCTAAACCTTTGGCCTGTAGTGTGTGTACAGTGTGTCCTGCACACAGATTCAGATAATATAATTCATATAAAAACACCCGCTCACCTGTTCTTCTCTGCTGTTGATAATTACCAGATCTGCACCTTTTTGAATGCAGTCATCTCTACTTTCTTGCCAGTTTTTCATGGTAGAAGAAACATAATAGACACTGTCACTGAAATGGACCCATCCAAAATGTTGTGCTTGGAGAAAAACACATGAAAGAACCTGAATATTGCTTGAACAGCAAGAATTTCATTGCTTGAAGTTAAGACAAAATGGAACAAAAAATAAAATACACAATTTAAAACACTGCAACAACACAACATAAAATAGCTTTGGAAACAAAATGGTGTTTTGGGTTTTTTTTTTTTGAGCAGAATTTACAAAAGAGCCAAAATAATTTAATGGTTGGATCTGATTTGTACAATCTGAGTGAAATGACCTTCTAAGGCTTTTCCAATGTATCACCAGCAATCTGTTTATTTGTATGTACATATTGTTCTTTTTGGGTTCATTGAGTACATAAATGGGCTAAAATATGTTAATAAACTTTCCAGATGGTATCAGACTATTGATAATTCTCTATTTTTACAGTGAGAAATGTCTTTGTGCATCAGATAACGAATGTGAAAACTCCAACACAGTTAAGTCAATGCGTTTGATTACATATTACCTTAGACTTGAGTAAAAAGTCTGTCATCAGTAGTTTATTTTATCATTACAATGTTATATGACGGATGATGTCTGTGTTTATCTGTGGTGGGAATTAGTAAAGAGTTCATCCAAAAAAATCTCTATTACTGTATGTTGTATACGGTTTGGGATGATTGTTGGTCGTTTTCATACTCACCTAAAATACTTAGTTCCCTCTTCAACTTTTCTCTCTCTTGAGTCAGCAAATCATGTTTTGAATCTGAAATTGTGAGTGAAGAGCTTATTAATGTCTACACTATTAATGTCAACAACCAAAAGACAATTCATTTTAAAATAGAATTTCTGTATTCATTGCATTATTTCATTATGTCGTGCATTAATATATCAATTAAAAGCATTTTCCCTAAAGAGCCAAGCTGAGCTCACCTGAGAAATTGCAAATTGCAGTATTTCCTACTGCAATCTGACAAAGTAAAGGAAAAAGTAAAGCAAACTGGAAATACTCCAGTAATGTGTATGTAAAGTATTTAGTCTCACCACACTGACTGACTGAATGAATACCACAACACTGATATGTGTGCAATACTCCACACATACCCCCTTGAATCACTGACTTTGGTAGTTTCGTCTTTATACTCACTTAAGACAAACAGCCGCCTCTCCAAGTTGTCTCTCTCGTGAGTCAGTGAAACATGCTGTGAACCTGTCATTTTGAGTGAAGAGTTTATTATTATGGTCAACAATTAAAAAGACAATTCATTTTAGAGTGTTTGTGTTGCAGTCATATGTTAAATTAAAACATCTTCCCTAAAGAGTCAAGCTGAGTTCATCTGAGAGATTTGTCATGAGGCTCACTGACAGACCATCGTGACAACAGTTTAATTTCACTTTAAGAATCAAAAACACAAAACTATGAACTCACATTTACAAAATCAGATTCTTAGTTTCTTATTTTATTGTTTTTACCACATCACAAGTCTTCATCTGTTTTACTCTGTGTTGCTAACTTGGCAATGTTTACCTTTGTAGGTAACATGTAACACACGTATTTGCCCAATAGGAGACTGTATCAGTTTGGATTTGCACTGATTATTAATGTACATGTATTAAATGTTTTTTTTTCTACGCTGTAGATTAATACTGAAGACATCAAAACTATAAAAGAACACATATGGAATTATGTTGTGAACAAAAAAATGTTAATCTTCAGTATAAATTTACAATATAGAAAATAATACAAGTAAATAAAAAGCATTGAATGAGAAGGTATGTCCAAACTTTTGACCTGTAGTGTAGTTTCATTATTACAGAATTGACAAATGATTTTACATGGGGGTGAAATTTACCAGAGAGCCAAAATCATTTGTCAAAATTGCTAACCAGTGATAAATGAGACTTAAAAGTACTTTCACCTTAGAATCAGGCGTTTACTTTGAATCACAAGGTTTGGCATAGAACCTGTTTATGTTTAATGATGGCAATCCCTAAAAATATGTGTTTTTTAATTGCAGTATTTCCCACTGCAATGGAGTAGAGAAAAAATAAAGTGTATGTGTATGTAAAGTATTTTTTTCCACCTTGTGGACTGACCACAGGGTGACTGAATGCCAAGACACCGATATTTGTCCAAAGTTCTACATAAACCCTCTTAGGTCATTGATTATTGATAGTTTCGTCTTCATACTCACCTAAAATATTCAGCTGCCTCGTCAAGTATTCTGTCTGTTGAATCAGTGAATCATGCTGTAAATCTGTCATTGTGATTAATGGTAACCATTAAATATAATGAGATTAAAACAACCAGAAAGACAATACACTTTAAAATGGAATTTCTGTATTGCATTAATTTATCTGTATAGAGGTTCACAGAACGTTGTGACAACAGTTTTATTTCATTCTAACAGCAACCAAAAATACAACTATAACTCAAATTTATAACATCATTACAAGTTTTCTTCTGTTTTACTGAATGTTGCTTACATTGCCCAAATAGTAGACTTTTATCAATTTGGATCTACACTGATTAATAATGTAGTTTTATTTTCATACTCACTGCTGATAGTCAGATTCCTTTTCAGCATATCTCTTTCTTCTGCAAGACTTTTGTACCTGGCCTCAGCATCTGAAACATAATTTCCATAATTTATTGCATTAAGTTATCAGTGAAACCTTGCTGCTTTCACCTTACAGCAGAATCACTCCAGACAGATGTTCTTTGAAGGGTGAGCTGGACATTGCAAAGATCCTTCAGGACTAGAGAGAAGAATGGCAGAGAAATGAGAACTCTGGAGGTGAAGACTGTCCATTCTTAAGGAGCATGAGGCTGGTGGAAAACACCTTTGGATGTCAAGCCTGACAACAGCAGTGATGGCAGCAGTTTTGTGGAGGGCGTAGATATGAGGAGGACAGGCAGAGGGATGGAAAAAAGAGGTGACTGAAGTGCAAAGCAGGCAGACTTCAGCAGGGAAACAATCTGTCAAACGCTGACAAAGGAATACTTAAAAATTGGGTAGGCGGCTAGTGAAAGGGGAGATCTGGAGGCCACAGGAGCTGAAAAACAGAGATATTCACAACAAAGACTAACAGCTGCAGCTGAAGCAAGCAGTTTATATCTGGACAACTCAGGAACAGGTGGTGAACAGCAGAGAAGTCTCACTTCTTAGAGAGACACCATTTCTTCAGAGAAATTGACAAATAGGTGGCTTCCAAGAGTCGAAGGGGGATGGGATCAGGCAGGAGGTCAGCAGACTGGGAGGTAGAGTGGTTGAGGCAAAAGAGAAGTTGGAAAACAACGTTGTCAGTATGTCACTGGAAGAAAGTAACTTCATCAAAGCCAGTTCTTGGTGCCTCTTTTAAATGGTGGCCAATATGTCCACAAAATCTGGCTCTTTGTTGGGACTCAGTCTGTCTGCTGAAGGCTGTTTTGTCAACCATGTAGTCTAAAATCCCTTCTTGATCATCTATTGGAGTCTTCAGAAAAAGGTTCTCAAAGGAAGAATCTTCAAGCAGTCTTCAGAGTCTGATGCAAACAATGTTTAGTCAATAAAGAGGCTGTAATAACAAATGAGCAAAATTTCAACATTCTCACTAACTATGTGTTTCATCATCTCATATACTTAAGCAAATTTCTTCTAAATTCTCCTACTTTTCCTCCAAAACCGCAAGCCATTCTTTCATATAGAAAACAATCAGCATATTTCTATCATCATTATGCTTGAATGTGTGGTTTGTAGCAAGTGTTTAACCACCTTTCTCTTTCTTAAAAAAAATCTCACACCTTGTTTTTTTCTCTTCTCCTTCTGCAACTATTCCTCCTCATCTCAGAACCTTTTCCCTGGCTTAGGTCATCATAACCTTGGTTTTAACTCCCACATGAGTGCAGAGGGAGACAGAGCTTGTGCTTCAGGCTTTGCTGTATAGTAAAGGTTCTCATTGGGTTGCAGTCTACACTGGATTGTTTAGTGTATACATGAATTCAGTGAACCCGTATTCGTTAAGTTGTATCATATGTTGAGACTTTTGTCTGACTATTTAGCACTGACTTAAGCCTTCTATTTTCCAGTTTTGGCTTTTGTTCAATATCAAAATCCCACATGGTCTTTATGAAGAAAAATATCTACTAGTCCTAAATCCCTCCAGGAATATAGTTGCCTGTACAAGCGTTTCTCTACTCGGTCCATGAGAGTCAGTTGTTCCAGGAGGAAGGTAAAAACAGCTTCAGAACTTTATTTTAAGATGCAAAAATAGAGTCTTACAGGCTGGTCAGCAGATAAGCAAGCAAGAAGTGCAAAAGAGGAATCAGACGAAGCACAAACACATGTAAGTAATGACAAGAGACAAAGGCAGGATGGTTGGTGTAGAGACACAGGTGCTGGCTGGGAGCTGGGAACAGATGAGTGTGAGTCATGTGACTGGAAGCAGCAGGAGGAAGTGAGGACATGTCGTGGATGGGTGCGGTTTGTCGTGAGGCCGTGGTGAAACAGAGAAAACTAAACAGGGCTCAGACCAAAACTGTAACAGTGATGTCTGGTCATGCTGATAAAACTGTGTTCGAATCTCATCCTAAAGCTTGATCTCTCTCTATATGTTGTAAAAAAGATCATTATACTCACCGTACATGGTTCCGTTCAGCGCGTCTGTTGGGTGATTAACATGATTTACAAAAGAATCAGATTATGTATGCAATTAAAGAGGCATTTATCTTGAATTTTCATAGTAGTAGAGAGGTTAAGTGACTTTTGACTTCAAGACATGATGCAAAGGGCCCCTTTGCCATGGAAGTACCTTGGGGCCATAGAAATAAATTTATCCTAAGACACGAGTGAGACCACATTTTGACAGCAATTTTAAAAAGCAGCTGACCATATTTGAGACGCCCTACACCTTTGCTTTGTATATAGCTGTAATGACAAAATGGTGGCCAAAATGTGATCTCACTTGTTTTCTTTGGATAAATTTTTTTGTATGACATACGGTGCTCCCATGCCAAAGGAGGCCTACTTTTGGGGTTTAATCTCCCTGCTATGGTTCAGTTTTCTGTTACTGGTATGCAGTCAGACAGAAATCTGTCATTTTAAAGAATCTTTTTGTTTTATGCAGTTTTTTTTTTCCATATTGGTGAAATTTATAAATATTAGTCCATATTAATGAAATATCCATAAAAATACAAAACTAATGTGAATTTAAATAAAGTGTGTAATGTAAAATAGCATTTGAACCTGTAACTGTGAATAACTATGAAATATCAGTTTTTTAAAGGAAATGGGTCTTTTTGACATTTAAAGATTGTTACATGTTAGATTCAAATTTAATACTGTGAGTATATTCCTAAAGTTACACACAATTAGCGACAGTTAACAAAAAAGGAAGTATGGGTTCTGTAATTTTACATAGATTTGTTTGTTATACAGCAGATATGTTGTATAATTACAAAAATGTTGAATGAATGTGTTCATATCAGTGTATAACATCTATAAGAATACAGTTAAATATTATTATTATTATTGTTATATATTCTATATATCTATAATACCTAGTTTTACTGTTTTTGCACATGTAAATATCATTCATTAAACTTTAAAATCCCCGACAACAAATCTCATGTTAAGTTAAGGTGAGAAATTTAATATTAATTTTGTTTGTTTGTTTGTTTAGATAGATAGATAGATAGATAGATAGATAGATAGATAGATAGATAGATAGATAGATAGATAGATAGATAGATAGATAGATAGATAGATAGATAGATAGATAGATAGATACTTTATTAATCAAGAGGGAAATTCAAGGCATAAATTTAATTTAAGTTAAATTATTTTACACTTACAGTTACTAGACTTCTCCTGGGAATAATAACAATTGATGAAGCTGATTTAATGGATCGAGAACAACTGAAATTGGTGTACAGGAGTTAGGTTTTTTTTTGTTTGTTTTCTGCATACTGTAGTCTTCATATGTTTTGGAGGTTTACTGGCTAAAAAACTGTAGCTGGAGATCATTTTTATGCATTTATTAATTTTCTCACCACTGAGTTACAAGAAGCTTCTGGAACAAATTGAAAGACACACAAACCTGAAATATTATTGTCTTAAAATTTTTGCTCTGTTTTGCGTCGGCAAATATTTGTGTACTTACAAATATCTGCCTGAGACACAGAGCAGCATTAACATTTGTTGAGTCTTGTTTTTGTCATCTTAGCTTCATAGTTTTGCTTGATTTTTCTGCCTGAACTAACTCACTGGTCCATTTCAGAGAAACTTCACCTAAAACATCATCATATTGTGTCATACTATTTATCTAGTACAGGACAGACACCTCTTCAGATTTGTACCCTGATTAGTGGAGTAGTTTTTCATCATACTTACCAGAGTTGGCCTTTAACTGGTCTCTCTCTTCTCTCAATGAATTACGCTGTGAAGCTGTAATTTTCAGTTGATAGGTTACCATTATTTTCAACACAACTTACTTTAGATGTATATTGTGAAGACAAACTACTAGTATTTCTAACACTTATGCAATTGCCCACTTTAGATTTTCTCTTCGGCAAAGAATAAATAGGTGTTGTACTGTGAAATTCTTAAGCATGGTGCATTTAAATTTATCATTAAATGTGCCAGTTATTTTAAATATGAGTCACTGAGCAACAGTACTGTACACCACAGTCCACAATGGTAATATTTAGACAGATTCAATTCTTGAAATTGCTGCAGGAAAGAAAGTTTGTTGCAGTAAGTCTAATTACTGACGCTGTGGGAGGAACCACCTGCATTTGAGCTGAGTTTCAGATATGAGATGCTAAACTGGAAATAGAGACGTGGGACGATGACTTACTGAGAGTCAGATGCAGGGAAATGTTGAGAACAGCCTGTAGGATGCACAGGAGTCCAAAACTCAGAGCAACCAGCCTGAAGAGTTTAAATCCTGTGTAGGACGCACACACACACACACACACACACACACACACACACACACACACACACACACACACACACACACACACACACACACACACACACACACACACACACACACACACACACACACACACACACACACCTAGTGTAATTTTGTAGTCTCTACAGTGTGACTACATAAACTGAGTGATGTTCCCACAACATTATTTATCCAAGTCCATGAAAAATCTGATCAGACTTGATACTGACTGGAGGTTTACTGTAACTCAACCCTTATTCTAAAAATCACCTATTATCTAATAGATCAGTGCGGAACATTTTGAGGAAGTTGAGATGTTCCTTTTTGTTTTCTTCCTCCTCTTTGTATTCTTCTTCTTCAAAGAAAAAAACTTCCTCTTTAATTAAAATCTTAATTGTGGTCCAGAGTGATGGTTATTCATATATGGACACATCCGTGACACTGGAGCAAGAGTTTTCAAAGACTTAGGAAAACTGGTTTGAGGACAGAGACAAAGTTCTGTTAGAAATCATAATGTACATGAAAACTATTAAAATGAGACAACTTCACTGAAGTTAAAACGTGATTTGAAATAAACATCATACTCTGTAAAAAAAAAAAAGAAAAACGTTTTTAAAAAATGTAGTTTTTAAAAAGCTGTTAAAATCTGGCAGCAAGGGTGCCAAAAAAAAATTTTAAAACTGTGGAATACGGTAACATTCAAAAGCATTGAAAATAATTGCAAATATTTGTGAAATATTTATATAACTTTTTCTTTGTAAAAGTACAGATTTTTTATGTGGACATTATTTACAGTTTTGACCTGTTTTTTGATTCTTTTTCTCTTTTTTAAGGTTGTTTATTCCATCAGTTTTTAAATTAATAATTTTTTTCTATGATTTTACAATATACCAATACATTTTTCCCAAAAATGACAGTTTAAAATACAGATGTTTTTTTTTTACAGTGTAGCTAAGAAACCATAAAACAAGATGCAAAACTGAATAAATAGCGAATGCAAATAACATATTTCAACATAAAGCTGATTTTGGAGGGTTTCAAAAATTGAGAATAACATTTTGCATTACTTCAAAGTTTGCAGTTTAATATACAACATAGGATTGTCCGTGTCAGTTTTATTTTTAAAACTCAACCTCAAAATTTTGGGTTTAACTGGAGAATTTTCGTCTCACCAGATGTTGCAGCAGTGACTTTACTGTTTTCACCAGAGCAGCTCTTTGATGCATCTCCCCTGGATGAAGCAGCTCTGAAGTTCTGATACACAGAGATTTCAGGTTGTTCTTCGTGGAAAACCATCTCCATATTTAGTTAGTGGACAGTGACTCAGTTGTTGGTCCAGTGATGTCTTCAAATGGGGCTGATCTCAGATGTCATTCTCCTTTTATAGTTTTTGATACGTGAAACACTTGTTCTTCCTCTTTTTCAGTAAGCCAAAGTAACGTGTCTCATTTGATCACATAGAAAGAAAAAAAATATTTTCCTTTTCTTCACAGTATCAAGTGAATGTGACACAAGAACAAGTAATTTTCTTCTTTTAGAAAGTGTTTCTAAGACCTTTCTTAACTCTGTAAGTGCATGTTTTAACAGTTTTGAATGGTACCCTTTAGCAAAAATTTAAAAATTGGTATTAAAAACAAAATTATTTCCTCATGACTACATTATGAAGACACAATTCTGTCGAAAAAGAATTCATTTTGGTATCGACTCCAATCCAAAGTAGCATCAGAACTCAGCTCTCAAATTAGTCAAGTCAAATTTATTTGTAAGGCACAATTAAAAGTTGTACAATCAAAATCAAGATCAAGATACAAGACCTGATAAAATAAAATTAATAAAATATGCAATTGAATAAAAACACAATAAAAAATGTGTAAGATAAAAGTTAAAACACAATGAAAGATGAAGTCAGAGTGTGAAGCTCTACTGGAATCAAATCAAAAGTTTGTAAATTGTTCTAGAGTTCAGGAGCAGCTTCTGTTAAGGTTTAGATTAAGAAAATTTTAATCCATTCAGGTTAATAGGTCAATAGGGTGACATTTAGTCTTTACTTTTTATTTGTATGAGTAGATAAATTAATTTAAGTGAACTGATTCATCAACTGTGTGCTGATTTTATAGCGTGCTCAGATATCTTGTGGGGACAGTGTATGAAAGTGAAGTGAAACTCTTGTTATTGGACTCTATTTACTTTAAGCCACATTTTTAAGTCAGTCTTTCCCTTTAGCCAAATTAATTGGTCTGTATTTGATCTTTCTCTCTTGTCAGTTTGAATCACTTCTCTCTAATGACATAATTGTCACTGGTCTATGATGGATCTCTTTTATTAGGCGGCTTGTTGCAGCAGGTGTGTTACACGTTATTAAAGTGACAAATCTTCTGAATTAAAAAATGACCTCCAAAAATTGAATGATGATCTTCAGTTTGTTCTTGAGGTGCCTCTAAAATCTGCAGAGTTTGCTTCTGATGTCATTCCGATCTGTGCAGAGTTACTCTGTTTGAAAAAGGTAGTCGCTTGTGATTTTCTACTCAACAGGAAACTGAGGCCTGAATCATTTTAGGACAACCGCCTTTAGTCATTTGACCTGTATGTTGCAGCTGCATGAGCGTCCTTTTTGTTCACTACTGTATATTGCAAGATGCAGAGAACCGGGTAGGAGCTGATTTCTGCTGCAAATTTTAATTTTACTTGAGCGCTTTTGATGAAGACAAGGTGTACTCGGTGAACTAACAAAGATAATTCTGTGGATTAGAAGAATAATAGCAAGGTTGTTCCAAATAGCTCAGCTGGCTGAGCAGGTGAGCCATAAGCAGGGGCTATAGTTGCTGACGAAGCAGTCATGGGTTCAAATCTAGTCCATAGCTATTTACTGCATGTCATTCTCCCACTCTTTTACCCACATTTCTGGTTTTTCTACACTGTCCTATACAAAATAAAGGGCAAAAAATAACTTTAGAAGAAGAATAGTCAGGCTTCCACATGTTGACAGTGGTTTTCAGAGTTGCATTTGCAGTCTTGGTTAATAATCAAATTCTTTCCCATGTCATAAAAATCGTAGATGCACACCAGGGGGCGCTACAAAGATGCATAAATATTTCTTAAAGTTCACACAGCAAGACTGGTGCACCGTTGCACAGCGACTGCAAATTAAAAAATCTTCACGAATGATAATAATGACAAATACGTATTTCACAATATTGAGTTCAGTTCTTCAAAACATTTCGAACAATCTGCACAATAGAAATCGATGTGGACTAAACCGTGGATCCCCATCAAACTCAGCCATCCAATTATTATGTATTTATATAGTAGTTATCATACATAGCTTTTTATATTATTTCTTCTTCAAACAAGAACATTTTCATAGTAAACTGTATAAAGGGTAAATTTGATTCCAAATGACTGCTTTGTATAAACATGCAGAGTAAATTAAAGCAGCTGTTGTTTGTCCAATTTAATTGTTTTTTCTGAAGCTTTCAATCACATCTGCTCCACTTCATTGGGTTGTATATGGCAAGGAAATGGTTAGACCTGTCTCTCTTCTGGCAGATGTCTGATAACTGTCCTCATGATCTTCCTCCTTGGTCTGCTGACTCTTGGTCGACTTTTAAATTTCTTCCCGTTTGGTGCTGGAACCATCTTTAGTTTGTCACTGTGGTTGAACATGAAACAAGATGCTCCTAGTCTCATCTCAGACTTCGGTCATGGATTCTAACTTTTTCTGCAACTAGTCTTTCTCTTCAACCAGAATGTTGTAACTGGTCTGTAACTGGTCTTTCTCTAACACCTGTATCGGAAACTGGTCTGGTAATTCTCTTGGCACAGATTGTTGTACCTGATCTGTAGCCGGTCTTTCTCTTCCACCAGATTGTTGTAACTGGTCTGTAACTGGTCTTTCTCTTCCACTAGATTGTTGTAACTGGTCTGTAACTGGTCTTTCTCTTCCACTAGATTGTTGTAACTGGTCTATAACTGGTCTTTCTCTTCCACCAGATTGTTGTAACTGGTCTATAACTGGTCTTTCTCTTCCACCAGATTGTTGTAACTGGTCTATAACTGGTCTTTCTCTTCCACCAGATTGTTGTAACTGGTCTATAACTGGTCTTTCTCTTCCACCAGATTGTTGTAACTGGTCTGTAACTGGTCTTTCTCTTCCACTAGATTGTTGTAACTGGTCTGTAACTGGTCTTTCTCTTCCACTAGATTGTTGTAACTGGTCTATAACTGGTCTTTCTCTTCCACCAGATTGTTGTAACTGGTCTATAACTGGTCTTTCTCTTCCACCAGATTGTTGTAACTGGTCTGTAACTGGTCTTTCTCTTCCACCAGATTGTTGTAACTGGTCTATAACTGGTCTTTCTCTTCCACCAGATTGTTGTAACTGGTCTATAACTGGTCTTTCTCTTTCACTAGATTGTTGTACCTGGTCTATAACTGGTCTTTCTCTTCCACCAGATTGTTGTACCTGATCTGTAGCTGGTCTTTCTCTTCCACCAGATTGTTGTATCTGGTCTGTAACTGGTCTTTCTCTTCCACCAGATTGTTGTAACTGGTCTGTAACTGGTCTTTCTCTTCCACCAGATTGTTGTATCTGCTCTGTAGCTGGTCTTTTTCTTCCACCAGATTGTTGTATCTGGTCTGTAGCTGGTCTTTCTCTTCTTCTCTTGCGAATCCACGCATTTTCATAAACAATTTCTGAATCGTTGTGGTAATTTTCTGAAGGTCTTTCGACATTAGCATAGATGTCAGATAACTCATACATGATGTTCAGCTCCAGCGATGTGTTTGTTTGTTCTTGAAGTGTCTGCTGGCATGAAATTCTGCAGAATGCTTCTGAAATTAGGAGTTAACACCTTTAAAGCAAGGCAGTCACTTTTCTATTTATACGTGTAACTCTCATCAACAGGAAACTGGGGACTATCAGCAAACATTTTAGGGCAACCACCTTGACCTGTATGGTACAGCTGCACAAAAAGTTGTTGATATTTAGGTTAGAGATGTATTGCAAAGAGCAAATGTCATACCTGTATGCATTGATAGTGGAGCTTGAAAGTTTGACAGCCCTCTAAACGTTTCTGTATTTCTGCATAGATATGACATCAAGTCATCAATGGACAAAGACAACCCAGTTAAACAAATGAGACAAAACTATTTATGGAGGGTAATGATCCAATGTCACACATCTGTGAGTGGATAAAGTGTGTGAATCTTTGATAGGGATTTAAACCTATCCCTTCATGTAGAAATGCTTCAATTCTGGGGTGTTGGGTTTCCTCGCGTGAAGTGGTTGTTTCAAATCCTTCCACAATATCTCTACTGGATTAATTTCACCTTAAACTTGTTTTTATTCAACCATTGTTCCTTTGAATCACTCCTGATTGAACTGCAATACGTTTTCACACAAGAAATGATGTCACAGCTACTCATTGAACCCAGGAAGCAGACACCAGACATCAAACCAGTGACTTAAACCAAGGTTATTTCCGAGAACAGAAAATACATACTGTGGCCATAAGCAACATTAGATTTTGAGTTAAAAATTTGTAAAGAGGGGAAGACAATGACAATTTTTGTTTTGTTTTTGCTTCAGACCCATCTGTGGAGCAATGTTTGCAGTCCCATAACTTAATGTAGAAAAGTAATGTAATTAGAGTCCTGTAATTTTGCAGGCTCATTGATGTGTACATATAATCTTTAATGGTACGACACCGCTTTGATAATACAATACAAACCAGTTCTATGAGTTATATGAAATTTGGTCAAATTCTGTCCATGTTTTTTTCTATTCCGATATTCCACCAACCATAACATTTTTATTGTTCACCCTATAAGAGACAGATTTTTTTTGTCATTGGGAAAAATAAAAGTTTTAAAATTGTAGAGCATGGTACAAGTCAGAGGGATACTTAATAAGAAATAAGAAATTTTGCTTTTTGCAAAATAGAAATATAGGGGGATGCATATGGACGAGGTCTCTGACAAGAAATATCACTCTTATGCTTCACAGTATGTATCTCAGTATCCCCATAAAAATATTATAGCATCCAAATTTATGCTGTGCAAGCTTTCACTTTTCTGTGATGTACATATAAATAAGCCAGACAGAAATTATTCTGTCTAATTAGCCTTGATGCATGTCCAGTAATTTGGTTATTACATCATGCTTCTGTATCCTAAATCCAACATGATCACATACACAGTACTGAGCTGTAGGATTGTGAAACAGCGTCCAGAAATTATTGTTCATGAGAAGTGATTTTGTACACTCATACTGAATTTGAAGCGCATATCAGCTTTACAGGGTTTTATTTGTTGATTTATAGAGCCACTTTCTTTTCACAGATCCAGGTCTTTGTCACTGTGCACGGTGCATCATTCCATCCTTTGTCATCATTATTGCGCTTGATTTCTACGCAGTGTTCGTCTTTTTCAACACCATTAGGCTCCCCGTGTAGCCAGTAGCTGAAACACACAAACAAAAAAGAACTGTTTTTTAACAAAGGATACAATCAGGCAACATACTAGAATGTGGTTTAAGTTTAAAAATGAAAAAAGAATTATTTTGAGTTGAATAAAAGAATAATGTGTAAACCGTTGGGTTAGTAGAGTCTCATCCACCCACTTCCACTCTGTGCTCTCATTGTATTTCAGTCCAATCCATATGCGATCTGGAAGTCTTTCTGTGAAGCTCTTACAAAGAAAATCAGTAATCAGTAGAAATGCAACTGATACTGTATTCATCCTATTTCCCTTAATATTAAAACCAATTCACATGCACACACACCTGTTTTTCTTCACTGTCGATAATCACCAGGTCTGCACCTCTTTGCAGACAGTCGTTTCTACTCTCATTCCAGTTTTTCTTCACAGAAGAAATATAATAGAAGCTGTGGTTGAAATGCACCCATCCTTTTTGAAAATGATCATCTGTTTTGGGGGAAGAAGACCATGAATGGCTCACGAATTTACAAAGAAATTTACATTTACAGTTTCCATCAGGATTCTTTTGATGCAACGACAGCTTCTGCTTACTTTAATGGAGTACAAACAATATCTCCCACAAAACAACTAAATATTTGTTACAGCTGTGGATGACCATGATATATTGTGAGTGAATGTGCCATGTGATATATGACACCAAGGTTTGACCTGGTCTCAATAACTCTTCCTGTTAGGACTGTTTAAATGACCAGAAACATTTTTCTGAAACTGTTTTGTCTAACTTTCTGTTAACCAAGTCTAAACTGATCTAATTTTTCTTTACATGCACATGCATAAGGATAAATTTGGGGTTCAGTTTCATTTTGATTTCCTTTCATTTTAAGGATTAGATGAGCTATCTTTCATAGAGCTTTAACTGTTGACATGACAATTTGTGATTTTAAACTTCACCAAACTTGTATCTTTGTCTAATTCTCAGGCAACCTGAATTTATTTATTTATTAGAAATTACAATGTAACTGAATGTCACATTGCTATGGCATTAATAATCAAGTCATTTACACTTTGATGAAAATGGTCTTTAATAAAAATAGCAATAAAGTATTAAATATAAGAGGTCTGTGGGTAATGTAGTGTCAGAGTGACAAAGTGTTGTCTCTGCTGACACAAAATGATTTCAGTTGCAAGTTTAGTTAAATGATAAGATCAGTATCACTCTCTATTCTGCATGGTAAATTGTTAGGTATTCTTAATTTAGGACTCTCCTGAATTTAAGCTAAAGTACACTAATCAGCTAAATCAACAAGAGTAAAAATTTAACTGTTTATTTGTTAGCTGGGGAACAGAATCTCTGCTGGTTTCTTGACAACTGCTGCCAGCCAAAGCCTTTTACAAACATCTTGACACTGTTTATATGAATGACAAAAATGTGATCTACTTCAATACCTCCAATAGGTGCTTATGGCCCACTGTGTAGGACGAATAAACCTTTGTTTGTTTTGACCAGATCGAATCCCTTTACTTCCTTTTGAAAAAAATATTGTCAGTGGTTAAAGTGCTCTGAATGATGGTTAGGACGTGGATGACTGAACGAGTTTTTATTGTTTTCTGAGTGACTAGTTTAAACAACGTGGTCTCAGTTTGTTCCGATGTATTTTAGCAAATCCAGCTGATGCTTTGCTGCGTGTTGTTCTGATGGGAGGCTGCTGAGGGTCTGAGTGTTTCTGAGAACAAACCCGAGTTAAACCTGAAGTTCTGCTCTGGATCTGTTCCACTGAACACACAAACTAACACACAACACAGCAGCAGATGTGCTTCTATGTTGTGTTTTTTCTTGGTGAGACAATAAATAGTTGTCTGACTCGTTCTTAACCAGGAAGCCTGTGTTAAGTTGTGACTATCCCCAGTTGACATGGACGTGTTTCCTGAACAATCACCAGGTGTTAAACACCTGACAGGATGATAGTGCTCTATACGGATGAAGCGGAATGTTTGCAGAGCTGATCGGTAGCACAATGAGTAAACCGGTGGTCTCGTAATTTTATCACTGGATTACTGGTTTCCAATCCTCTCACTGTACTTGAAAAATATTTTTATTTGGGCCCGCACGTTTCTCTTTACTGTCTGTAGATGATATTTACATGGATACAGACTTTATTAAGTAGTGATGCCGACGTTTTTCGGCGAGGTCTTCTTTATCTGGTATCTTTATTTCACGTAAATCCAGGTCTGATCGTGACGAATCTGCGGAGGAAACATCTGGAGACGGAAACTATCTCCAGTTAATCTGATTACCAGATAAACTGGAACACCTGCATTCCTCCTTGCAAGTCAAAGGCGTATCCGGTAAAAGAGATAGCAGATCGTTTTTTTATTTTCTTTGACGATCTTGTTTTGTTCAGTCAGATCAGGTTGGGCCACACAGACGCAATGTTTAGGACAGCAAAATTGATTAGAAAACTCTTCTGCTTCTTGGTAGCTTTAATTCTGCTCAGTCTGGTGTTTCTTGCTGAGGTTTTCATCAACAGCAAAGACAGCTTTTTGACTTCTACAGCAATACCACATCTTGTGGCAAATGGAAACTACACATTTTCATGGAGGGTAAAAGAGACTGAAGACCGAAAAGTCAGCCAAGGAACGACACATATGCCGGCCTCTATGAACAAGACTTTGGGACCCTGTACTGACCCCCCTCCAAATCTTGTGGGACCTCTCCGAGTGGAGTTTAACTTAAGTCTGACTTTGGAAGAGGTGAGAAAGGAGATCAGTCGTCCTCTCCAGGAGGGAGGAAGGTACAAGCCGCCAGACTGTGTCGCAATACAGAAGGTAGGTGAAGGAGTGGAGAAGCAAATGAATTTATTTTTTCTCAACTAAAAGTATTTACTTTACACTACCAGTCAAAAGTTTGGACACACCTTCTCTTTCAGTGGTTTTTATTTCATTATTTTCTGCATTGTAGATTAATACTGAAGACATCAAAACTATAAAATAATATATATGGAATTATGTTAAAACCAAAAAGTTTTACAACTTAAATGTTTATTTACACATTTGTTTTGTCCATTTGAAAGCAAAGGTTTTATTTTTCCTTGTAATTTAAAATTCTGTACTGACAACATCAACATTCACAACATTCTACAATAAACTGAATCTGAATTGATTCTATTTAATTTGATCAGTTACAATATAGACCCTGACAGTTTATAGGTTTTGTTTAATTCACCATTTTTCTCCCACACACAAGTGCGTTAAGTTACTGTGTTGCTGTCGTGGCTTTGGATACATGTGATGTGGCAGTTATGTCACTGGACCTTACCTAACCCTTAACTTTAGAGCCTGACTGTACAAGGGCAGACAATATGAAATATGAGAGAAATTCATACAGCACATAAATAACTGGGCTGCCTAAATGTTGTATGTAGTGTTTGATTAATTTAAAGCAATTACAACTCTTCATCATATGTTGAGCAAATCTGAGCTGCAGATCTGACATTATTCCTAACTGAGAACAAATACTTCTACTTATTGATTTGTATGAACGAGATTCGGTAAAAGAGAAAAAAAACTGCACCTCCCACTGCAGCCACGATGCCATGAATAACTCAGCTGTAACCAACAGTCACATGACAAAAAATCAGGGACTTCTCAGCTGAACTGGACTGAGCTTCAGGAGACATATATGGAAACTAAGTTTCAAAAATCTATAGTATAATATACTATTTTTTCCCAGCATTGTTAACACCTTATGACACTTGAAAAAAGTTGTAGATGCTGATTCTGGGTATTTAAATTTTTTGTAAGTTAGATCATTCAAGAAGTTCAACTTCAGGTTTATAACTTTGCCATTCTGCCCAGAAGACATTTTGAAATTTTCTCTCTCTCTTCGTCTAGCCACACTTTATATTACAGGTAAATATCAATCTACAATGAGCAAGAATTTCATTTAACAGGGCCAAAAAAAATATTCAGTTTGGGGTGCAGAGGGTGAAAATAATTTTCACACTATCATGCATTTCTTTTACTTAAAAAAGGACAAAAAGGCATTTTATGATGTATTTTATGACTTTTTTTATTTTTAATGTTTGATTTTTATGTAAAGCATCTTTGAGTGTTTTGAAAAGCGCTATACAAATAAAATGTATTATTATTGTTGTTGTTGTTGTTATCATTATTTATTGAACCGAACTTCCTTCATTTTCTTTTGATTAGGTGGCAATCATCATCCCATTCCGAAATCGGCATGAGCACCTGAAACAATGGCTGTATTATGTCCATCCTATCTTGATGCGGCAGCAGCTGGACTATGGTGTGTATGTCATCAACCAGGATGGAGATGGACTTTTCAACCGGGCTAAACTGATGAATGCAGGATATGTTGAAGCCCTGAAGCAATATGATTATGACTGCTTTGTCTTTTCTGACGTAGACCTGTTTCCCCTAGATGACCGCAACATCTACAAATGTTTTGACAATCCCAGACACTTGAGTGTGGCTGTCGACAAATTTAACTTTATTTTACCCTATGACACCATCTTCGGTGGAGTCTCTTCATTTTTCAAGAATCAATTCTTGAAAATTAATGGCTTCTCGAACACTTACTGGGGCTGGGGTGGTGAGGATGACGATATGTATAAGCGAACCATCTTCCGTGGGATGTCCATTTCTCGGCCTGACTCTCAAACTGGAAGGTACAAGATGATCAAACATAACAGAGACTTGCACAATGAGGTCAATCCAGAGAATCCCGAAAAACTGAAACACACCCAGTGGACCATGGATGAAGACGGGATTAATTCCCTGAAATACACAGTCAAGGAGATTGTGAAGGATGCATTGTACACTTTTATCACTGTGGATATTCAGGCTCCAGCAAGCTAAAAAACATTTAAAACTACATTTGGCATTTAATAAATTTGAGTGAGATACAACATATATTTATTCAAGTATGGTACTTGAATATAATTTGAAGGTATGTTGAGGTATTTAGAGATAAAATACAATTATTAATTTTAATCAATCAATCAATAAATCAAAATTTATTTTTAGAGCACTTTACAACACTCAAAGTGACCAAAGTGCTTTCCAGTTAAAATCAAACAGTAAAATTAGAAATAAAAGCAAATTAAAAGAAAGCAACAATAGAACACATAACAAAATCAAATAAAATCAAATAAGATAAAATAAGATAAACATTACTGAGTATTGAAAGCCAGTCTGAAAAGATATGTTTTGAGCCGGGGTTTGAAAAAGCCAAAGTTGGTGATGGTGCACATGTCAGGGGGCAGTTTGTTCCAAAGTCTGGGCCTAGCGACTGAAAGAGCTCGATCACCCCAGTGTTTGTACCTGGCATAATTTAGTTCTATTGATTCCTACTGGATGTCTGACAGAAATGCAACAACATCTTTTATATTTTTATTGTTGTCATATGGGACACAGAGGAAAGGTACAATGTCAGTGAGAAACCTGTTATTACATTTGTTGTTGAAAATTGTTTATACTGTTGTTTTCACTATTTTTGGTTGTCACAGTTTAAGAATGACAATGGGATGGTTATTATTGTGGCAGTAATGCAATGGTTTATGTATATGGTTTTTTTGGATGGAAAGGGTTGATATTTATTCACAACCTTTGCAGCAAACGTAGCATTCTGTACAGTACCCAAATATATGATGATGTCTTGTGGTCAGCAACAATTTTTTTAAAAATTAAACATTTGAAAAGAATTGTACTGAAATGTATTTCTTCTGTGGTTTAGCACCTAGCTTGGCCATGAACATCAAAACTAAATAAAGTATGAGCACATTGGGAATGAGACACAATCTACATTAAGTACAATTGTTCAATAGATTCAAGATGCAAGCTACAATATTAACAAACATTATTTACCATCTGATCAGCAGATATACTGTAGCTGTCTTCTTTATTCATTCCCATTTTTACAACAGTGTAAATTTTCCCAGGAGTCAGTTACAGTTTCTTCTTTACTGGGGTGCTTTGCATTCTAGAGACTTTGTAGGTTTGTCCCTCTACGTAAAACTGCCTTTGGACAATCGATCTTCTCCTACAAAGCAATAACAGAATGGAATAAGCTTCCCACTGAACTAAAGACAATAACGGATTTTAAAAACTTTTCTAAAGAGAATAAAAAATGGATCCGGAGAAACCAAACCTGTCAGCATTGACAGTCCTTGAAATGACGTTTTTTTTTTTTAAATCGTGTAAATGTGAGAACGTGAGATCCTTTTTTAAAAAAATGTGATGCATTGCTTTTCTATCTTTACTTGTTTCTCTCTTGCCTGCCGCAAGGACTGCAGATGGAAACTAGCGAGTATGCTATAATCTGGTACAGAGCATCTCTACCTTGTGTTTAATGTTCTTCTGTACATGGTCCCTGTGAAATAAACTAATCATAATAAAAAAAGTTTCTATTGTAACTGTCTTGGATCATATCAGGTAATTTGACCTGTCACTTTTGTCACAAAAGGGAAAGTAGGAAAGACAGTGTCAGATTTGCTCATAGTTTGCTCACAGCAAAAATCCTGCAATTCTTTTTTTTTTCTTTTACTAAAATAATCAGACGTTGATCTCTGCTTTAAATCTACTCTGGTTTAGTTAGTACGAATTGCTACAGACTGAAATTTATTTAAATGCCAAAGTGCCTCAATTATGTCTAACTTTTTCAGATCTTCATTTCCAATCACCATAACTTTTTGACGGTGTCTACAGTTTTTAAATTACTTACATCAAGACACACAAAGTTGTTTGGTCGTCAATAAGCCAGTCATCATCTAAAGTGCACTGCAGTAAAGCCAGAACTTCTTTATCAAAAAGCATGCATGACAATGACAAGAATCTATTCATTCTATAACATATTATGTTAAAGGACATAATTAGTGCTTAAACTGCCCATCCATTTTCTTCTGCTTATCTGGGGCCGAGTCGTGGTGGCAGCAGGCAAAGCAGGTCGTTCCAGACGTCCCTCCCACCAGCAACGCTTTCCAGCTCATCCTGGGGGATCCTGAGGCATTCCCAGGCCAGACAAGACATATAATCCCTCCAGTGGGTTCTGGGTCTGCCCCGGGGTCTTACTGAGGAGCTTCTTAACTATCTTGGCAACCTCTGCCACGGATATGGACAAAGATACCTCCGAGTCTTTATACTCTGCCTCCTCCAGGAATGACGTGTTTACAGGATTCAGGAGTTCCTCCAAGTGCTCTTTCCACCGCCTGACAATGTACCCAGTATGGGTCAGCAATTCTCCACCTCGACTGTACACGGACTGAGCAAAGCCCTGACTCCCTTCCCTGAGGCGTCAAACGGTTTGCGAGAACTTCTTCGAGGCAAACCGAAAGTCCTTCTCCATAGCCTCCCCGAATTCCTTCCGCAGCTGAGTTTTAGCTTCCACAACCGCAGCCATTTTGGCAGACCAGTACCTGTCAGCTGCTTCAGGTGACCCCCGAACCAGCCAGGCCCAAAAAGCCTCCTTTTTCAGTCTGACAGCTTCCCTCACTGCTGGTGTCCACCAGTGAGTCTTTGGGTTGCCGCCGTGACAAGCACCAGTGGCCTTGGCCACAGCTCTGAACAACCGCCTCTGCAATGGAGGCTTTGAACATGGCCCACTCAGACCCCATGTCCTCAACCTGTCCCGGGATGCAGAAGAAACTCTTACGGAGGTGGGAGTTGAAAACCCCATGGACAGGGTCCTCCGCCAGACGTTCCCTCACTACACGCTTAGGTTTACAAGGTCTGTCCGGCAGTCTTCCCTGCCATCAAATCCAACTCATCACCAGGTGGTGATCAGTTGACAGCTCTTCTCCTCTCTTCACCTGAGTGTCCAAAACATACCACCGCAGGTCTGACAATACGACTATGAAGTTGATCATCGACCTTTGATCGAGGGTGCTCTGGTACCAAGTACAATTATGAGTAGCCTTATGCTCGAACATGGTGTTTGTTATGGACAATCTATGACTAGCACAGAAGTCCAGTAACAAAACACAACATGGGTTCAGATCAGGCAGGCTATTCCTCCCAATCACCCCCTCCAGGTTTCTCCATCGTTGCCCACATAAGCGTTGAAGTCCCCCAGGAGAACTATGGAGTCCCCAGGTGTTACCCCTTCCAGGACACCACCCAGAGACTCCAAGAAGGCCACACCTGTGGCTAATAATCCTATAAAATAGGGGATGAAAGGGAGGGGTAGGGGGACACGTCTGATTCCGTTTAGATAAACTTTGGTCAGTTAAAGAGGGAGGGACTTCCGGTTAGTTAGGGTTAGGGGTTGCTACGCAGATTTGGGTTGCTAGGCAGATAAGGGTACGGGAAGGCGGGACTTCCGATAAAAACATATGTTTGGGCGTGGTGGACGGGACTTCCGGTTGTGACGTGGCAGCTTCTGATTGTGACCTCTCAAAATTTGACAAGAAGTGGTTTATTACATCTCTGAGAGGTTACCATTATTGTCAACACAACTTACTTTAGATAATGTGTATTGTGAAGACAAACTACTAGTATTTTTAACACTTATGCAATTGTCCACTTTAGATTTTCTCTTCGGCAAAGAATAAATAGGTGTTGTACTGTGAAATTCTTAAGCATGGTGCATTTAAATTTATCATTAAATGTGCCAGTTATTTTAAATATGAGTCACTGAGCAACAGTACTGTACACCACAGTCCACAATGGTAATATTTAGACAGATTCAATTCTTGAAAGTGCTGCAGGAAAGAAAGTTTGTTGCAGTAAGTCTAATTACTGACGCTGTGGGAGGAACCACCTGCATTTGAGCTGAGTTTCAGATATGAGATGCTAAACTGGAAATAGAGACGTGGGACGATGACTTACTGAGAGTCAGATGCAGGGAAATGTTGAGAACAGCCTGTAGGATGCACAGGAGTCCAAAACTCAGAGCAACCAGCCTGAAGAGTTTAAATCCTGTGTAGGACGCACACACACACACACACACACACACACACACACACACACACACACACACACACACACACACACACACACACACACACACACACACACACAGACATACACACACCTACACACACACACACACACACACACACACACACACACACACACACACACACACGCACACTCACACACACACAGAATAAAAGAATAATGTGTAAACCGTTGGGTTAGTAGAGTCTCATCCACCCACTTCCACTCTGTGCTCTCATTGTATTTCAGTCCAATCCATATGCGATCTGGAAGTCTTTCTGTGAAGCTCTTACAAAGAAAATCAGTAATCAATAGAAATGCAACTGATACTGTATTCATCCTATTTCCCTTAATATTAAAACCAATTCACATGCACACACACCTGTTTTTCTTCACTGTCGATAATCACCAGGTCTGCACCTCTTTGCAGACAGTCGTTTCTACTCTCATTCCAGTTTTTCTTCACAGAAGAAATATAATAGAAGCTGTGGTTGAAATGCACCCATCCTTTTTGAAAATGATCATCTGTTTTGGGGGAAGAAGACCATGAATGGCTCACGAATTTACAAAGAAATTTACATTTACAGTTTCCATCAGGATTCTTTTGATGCAACGACAGCTTCTGCTTACTTTAATGGAGTACAAACAATATCTCCCACAAAACAACTAAATATTTGTTACAGCTGTGGATGACCATGATATATTGTGAGTGAATGTGCCATGTGATATATGACACCAAGGTTTGACCTGGTCTCAATAACTCTTCCTGTTAGGACTGTTTAAATGACCAGAAACATTTTTCTGAAACTTTTTTGTCTAACTTTCTTTTAACCAAGTCTAAACTGATCTAATTTTTCTTTACATGCACATGCATAAGGATAAATTTGGGGTTCAGTTTCATTTTGATTTCCTTTCATTTTAAGGATTAGATGAGCTATCTTTCATAGAGCTTTAACTGTTGACATGACAATTTGTGATTTTAAACTTCACCAAACTTGTATCTTTGTCTAATTCTCAGGCAACCTGAATTTATTTATTTATTAGAAATTACAATGTAACTGAATGTCACATTGCTATGGCATTAATAATCAAGTCATTTACACTTTGATGAAAATGGTCTTTAATAAAAATAGCAATAAAGTATTAAATATAAGAGGTCTGTGGGTAATGTAGTGTCAGAGTGACAAAGTGTTGTCTCTGCTGACACAAAATGATTTCAGCTGCAAGTTTAGTTAAATGATAAGATCAGTATCACTCTCTATTCTGCATGGTAAATTGTTAGGTATTCTTAATTTAGGACTCTCCTGAATTTAAGCTAAAGTACACTAATCAGCTAAATCAACAAGAATAAAAATTTAACTGTTTATTTGTTAGCTGGGGAACAGAATCTCTGCTGGTTTCTTGACAACTGCTGCCAGCCAAAGCCTTTTACAAACATCTTGACACTGTTTATATGAATGACAAAAATGTGATCTACTTCAATACCTCCAATAGGTGCTTATGGCCCACTGTGTAGGACGAATAAACCTTTGTTTGTTTTGACCAGATCGAATCCCTTTACTTCCTTTTGAAAAAAATATTGTCAGTGGTTAAAGTGCTCTGAATGATGGTTAGGACGTGGATGACTGAACGAGTTTTTATTGTTTTCTGAGTGACTAGTTTAAACAACGTGGTCTCAGTTTGTTCCGATGTATTTTAGCAAATCCAGCTGATGCTTTGCTGCGTGTTGTTCTGATGGGAGGCTGCTGAGGGTCTGAGTGTTTCTGAGAACAAACCCGAGTTAAACCTGAAGTTCTGCTCTGGATCTGTTCCACTGAACACACAAACTAACACACAACACAGCAGTGGACGTGCTTTCATGTTGTGTTTTTTCTTGGTGAGACAATAAATAGTTGTCTGACTCGTTCTTAACCAGGAAGCCTGTGTTAAGTTGTGACTATCCCCAGTTGACATGGGCGTGTTTCCTGAACAATCACCAGGTGTTAAACACCTGACAGGATGATAGTGCTCTATACGGATGAAGCGGAATGTTTGCAGAGCTGATCGGTAGTACAATGAGTAAACCGGTGGTCTCGTAATTTTATCACTGGATTACTGGTTTCCAATCCTCTCACTGTACTTGAAAAATATTTTTATTTGGGCCCGCACGTTTCTCTTTACTGTCTGTAGATGATATTTACATGGATACAGACTTTATTAAGTAGTGATGCCGACGTTTTTCGGCGAGGTCTTCTTTATCTGGTATCTTTATTTCACGTAAATCCAGGTCTGATCGTGACGAATCTGCGGACGAAACATCTGGAGACGGAAACTATCGCCATTTAACCTGATCACCAGCTGAAATGTAACACCTGCATTCGTCTTTGCAAGTCAAAGGCGTTCCCGGTAAAAGAGACAGCAGATCGTTTTTTTTATTTTCTTAGATGATCTTGTTTTGTTCAGTCAGATCAGGTTGGGCCACACAGCGAAAATGACGAGAAAACGCTTCTGCTTCTTGGTAGCTTTAATTCTGCTCAGTCTGGTGTTTCTTGCTGAGGTTTTCATCAACAGCAAAGACAGCTTTTTGACTTCTATAGCAATACCATATCTTGTGGCAAAGGGAAACTACACATTTTCCGGGAGGGTAAAAGAGACTGAAGACCGAAAAGTCAGCCAAGGAACGACACATATGCCGGCCTCTATGAACAAGACTTTGGGACCCTGTACTGACCCCCCTCCAAATCTTGTGGGACCTCTCCGAGTGGAGTTTAACTTAAGTCTGACTTTGGAAGAGGTGAGAAAGGAGATCAGTCGTCCTCTCCAGGAGGGAGGAAGGTACAAGCCGCCAGACTGTGTCGCAATACAGAAGGTAGGTGAAGGAGTGGAGAAGCAAATGAATTTATTTTTTAAAAGAAGTGAAAAAAATCATTAAAAACTGCTTGATTTGGAAGTGTTTACTCTTATTTATAATCCCTGGAGTTTATTTTAAAAATGGATATCTCAACTAAAAGTATTTACTTTACACTACCAGTCAAAAGTTTGGACACACCTTCTCTTTCAGTGGTTTTTATGTCATTATTTTCTGCGTTGTAGATTAATACTGAAGACATCAAAACTATAAAATAATATATATGGAATTATGTTAAAACCAAAAAGTTTTACAACTTAAATGTTTATTTACACATTTGTTTTGTCCATTTGAAAGTAAAGCAAAGGTTTTATTTTTCCTTGTAATTTAAAATTCTGTACTGACAACATCAACATTCACAACATTCTACAATAAACTGAATCTGAATTGATTCTATTTAATTAGATCAGTTACAATATAGACCCTGACAGTTTATAGGTTTTGTTTAATTCACCATTTTTCTCCCACACACAAGTGCGTTAAGTTACTGTGTTGCTGCCGTGGCTTTGGATACATGTGATGTGGCAGTTATGTCACTGGACCTTACCTAACCCTTAACTTTAGAGCCTGACTGTACAAGGGCAGACAATATGAAATATGAGAGAAATTCATACAGCACATAAATAACTGGGCTGCCTAAATGTTGTATGTAGTGTTTGATTAATTTAAAGCAATTACAACTCTTCATCATATGTTGAGCAAATCTGAGCTGCAGATCTGACATTATTCCTAACTGAGAACAAATACTTCTACTTATTGATTTGTATGAACGAGATTCGGTAAAAGAGAAAAAAAAAACTGCACCTCCCACTGCAGCCACGATGCCATGAATAACTCAGCTGTAACCAACAGTCACATGACAAAAAATCAGGGACTTCTCAGCTGAACTGGACTGAGCTGCAGGAGACATATATGGAAACTAAGTTTCAAAAATCTATAGTATAATATACTATTTTTTCCCAGCATTGTTAACACCTTATGACACTTGAAAAAAGTTGTAGATGCTGATTCTGGGTATTTAAATTTTTTGTAAGTTAGATCATTCAAGAAGTTCAACTTCAGGTTTATAACTTTGCTATTCTGCCCAGAAGACATTTTGGAGTTCTCTCTCTCTCTTCGTCTAGCCACACTTTATATTACAGGTAAATATCAATCTACAATGAGCAAGAATTTCATTTAACAGGGCCAAAAAAAATACTCAGTTTGGGGTGCAGAGGGTGAAAATAATTTTCACACTATCATGCATTTCTTTTACTTAAAAAAGGACAAAAAGGCATTTTATGATGTATTTTATGACTTTTTTTATTTTTAATGTTTGATTTTTATGTAAAGCATCTTTGAGTGTTTTGAAAAGCGCTATACAAATAAAATGTATTATTATTGTTGTTGTTGTTGTTATCATTATTTATTGAACCGAACTTCCTTCATTTTCTTTTGATTAGGTGGCAATCATCATCCCATTCCGAAATCGGCATGAGCACCTGAAACAATGGCTGTATTATGTCCATCCTATCTTGATGCGGCAGCAGCTGGACTATGGTGTGTATGTCATCAACCAGGATGGAGATGGACTGTTCAACCGGGCTAAACTGATGAATACAGGATATGTTGAAGCCCTGAAGCAATATGATTATGACTGCTTTGTCTTTTCTGACGTAGACCTGATTCCCCTAGATGACCGCAACATCTACAAATGTTTTGACAATCCCAGACACTTGAGTGTGGCTATCGACAAATTTAACTATGTTTTACCCTCTGAAACCCTCTTCGGTGGAGTCTCTTCATTTTTCAAGAATCAATTCTTGAAAACTAATGGCTTCTCGAACACTTACTGGGGCTGGGGTGGTGAGGATGATGATATGTGTAAGCGAACCCTCTTCCGTGGGATGTCCATTTCTCGGCCTAACGCTGAAATTGGAAGGTACAAGATGATCAAACATAACAGAGACTTGCACAATGAGGTCAATCCAGAGAATGCTGAAAAAGTGGGACACGCCGAGACGACCATGGATGAAGACGGGATTAATTCCCTGAAATACACAGTCAAGGAGATTGTGAAGGATGCATTGTACACTTTTATCACTGTGGATATTCAGGCTCCAGCAAGCTAAAAAACATTTAAAACTACATTTGGCATTTAATAAATTTGAGTGAGATACAACATATATTTATTCAAGTACGGTACTTGAATATAATTTGAAGGTATGTTGAGGTATTTAGAGATAAAATACAATTATTAATTTTAATCAATCAATCAATCAATCAATCAAAATTTATTTATAGAGCACTTTACAACACTCAAAGTGACCAAAGTGCTTTCCAGTTAAAATCAAACAGTAAAATTAGAAATAAAAGCAAATTAAAAGAAAGCAACAATAGAACACATAACAAAATCAAATAAAATCAAATAAGATAAAATAAGATAAACATTACTGAGTATTGAAAGCCAGTCTGAAAAGATATGTTTTGAGCCGGGGTTTGAAAAAGCCAAAGTTGGTGATGGTGCACATGTCAGGGGGCAGTTTGTTCCAAAGTCTGGGCCCAGCGACTGAAAGAGCTCGATCACCCCAGTGTTTGTACCTGGCATAATTTAGTTCTATTGATTCCTACTGGATGTCTGACAGAAATGCAACAACATCTTTTATATTTTTATTGTTGTCATATGGGACACAGAGGAAAGGTACTATGTCAGTGAGAAACCTGTTATTACATTTGTTGTTGAAAATTGTTTATACTGTTGTTTTCACTACTTTTGGTTGTCACAGTTTAAGAATGACAATGGGATGATTATTATTGTGGCAGTAATGCAATGGTTTATGTATATGTTTTTTTTGGATGGAAGGGGTTGATATTTATTCACAACCTTTGCAGCAAACGTAGCATTCTGTACAGTACCCAAATATATGATGATGTCTTGTGGTCAGCAACATTTTTTTTTAATGAAACATTTGAAAAGAATTGTACTGAAATGTATTTCTTCTGTGGTTTAGCACCAAGCTTGGCCATGAACATCAAAACTAAAAGTATGAGCACATTGGGAATGAGACACAATCTACATTAAGTACAATTGTTCAATAGATTCAAGATGCAAGCTACAATATTAACAAACATTATTTACCATCTGATCAGCAGATATACTGTAGCTGTCTTCTTTATTCATTCCCATTTTTACAACAGTGTAAATTTTCCCAGGAGTCAGTTACAGTTTCTTCTTTACTGGGGTGCTTTGCATTCTAGAGACTTTGTAGGTTTGTCCCTCTACGTAAAACTGCCTTTGGACAATCGATCTTCTCCTACAAAGCAATAACAGAATGGAATAAGCTTCCCACTGAACTAAAGACAATAACTGATTTTAAAAACTTTTCTAAAGAGAATAAAAAATGGATCCGGAGAAACCAAACCTGTCAGCATTGACAGTCCTTGAAATGACGTTTTTTTTTTTCAATCGTGTAAATGTGATGCATTGCTTTTCTATCTTTACTTGTTTCTCTCTTGCCTGCCGCAAGGACTGCAGATGGAAACTAGCAAGTATGCTATAATCTGGTACAGAGCATCTCTACCTTGTGTTTAATGTTCTTCTGTACATGGTCCCTGTGAAATAAACTAATCATAATAAAAAAAGTTTCTATTGTAACTGTCTTGGATCGTATCAGGTAATTTGACCTGTCACTTTTGTCACAAAAGGGAAAGTAGGAAAGACAGTGTCAGATTTGCTCACAGTTTGCTCACAGCAAAAATCCTGCAATTCTTTTTTTTTTCTTTTACTAAAATAATCAGACATTGATCTCTGCTTTAAATCTACTCTGGTTTAGTTAGTATGAATTGCTACAGACTGAAATTTATTTAAATGCCAAAGTGCCTCAATTATGTCTAACTTTTTCAGATCTTCATTTCCAATCACCATAACTTTTTGACGGTGTCTACAGTTTTTAAATTACTTACATCAAGACACACAAAGTTGTTTGGTCATCAGTAAGCCAGTCATCATCTAAAGTGCACTGCCGTAAAACCAGAACTTCTTTATCAAAAAGCATGGATGACAATGACAAGAATCTATTCATTCTATAACATATTATGTTAAAGGACATAATTAGTGCTTAAACTGTCCATCCATTTTCTTCTGCTTATCTGGGGCCGAGTCGTGGTGGCAGCAGGCAAAGCAGGTCGTTCCAGACGTCCCTCCCACCAGCAACGCTTTCCAGCTCATCCTGGGGGATCCTGAGGCATTCCCAGGCCAGACAAGACATATAATCCCTCCAGCGGGTTCTGGGTCTGCCCCGGGGTCTTACTGAGGAGCTTCTTAACTATCTCGGCAACCTCTGCCACGGATATGGACAAAGATACCTCCGAGTCTTCATACTCTGCCTCCTCCAGGAATGACGTGTTTACAGGATTCAGGAGTTCCTCCAAGTGCTCTTTCCACCGCCTGACAATGTCCCCAGTATGGGTCAGCAATTCTCCAACTCGACTCCCTTCCCTGAGGCGTCGAACGGTTTGCGAGAACTTCTTCGAGGCCAGGCCGGTTGTGACTTGGCAGCTTCTGATTGTGACCTCTCAAAATTTGACAAGAAGTGGTTTATTACATCTCTGAGAGGTTACCATTATTGTCAACACAACTTACTTTAGATAATGTGTATTATGAAGACAAACTACTAGTATTTTTAACACTTATGCAATTGTCCACTTTAGATTTTCTCTTCGGCAAAGAATAAATAGGTGTTGTACTGTGAAATTCTTAAGCATGGTGCATTTAAATTTATCATTAAATGTGCCAGTTATTTTAAATATGAGTCACTGAGCAACAGTACTGTACACCACATTCCACAATGGTAATATTTAGACAGATTCAATTCTTGAAAGTGCTGCAGGAAAGAAAGTTTGTTGCAGTAAGTCTAATTACTGACGCTGTGGGAGGAACCACCTGCATTTGAGCTGAGTTTCAGATATGAGATGCTAAACTGGAAATAGAGACGTGGGACGATGACTTACTGAGAGTCAGATGCAGGGAAATGTTGAGAACAGCCTGTAGGATGCATAGGAGTCCAAAATTCAGAGCAACCAGCCTGAAGAGTTTAAATCCTGTGTAGGACGCACACACACACACACACACACACACACACACACACACACACACACACACACACACACACACACACACACACACACACACACACACACACACACACACACGCGTGCGACTTTTAATTTTCTTCCCGTTTGGTGCTGGAACCATCTTTAGTTTGTCACTGTGGTTGAACATGAAACAAGATGCTCCTAGTCTCATCTCAGACTTCGGTCGTGGATTCTAACTTTTTCTGCAACTAGTCTTTCTCTTTAACCAGAATGTTGTGCCTGCTCTGTAACTGGTCTTTCTCTTCCACCAGATTGTTGTAACTGGTCTATAACTGGTCTTTCTCTTCCACCAGATTGTTGTATGTGGTCTGTAACTGGTCTTTCTATTCCACCAGATTGTTGAAACTGGTCTATAACTGGTCTTTCTCTTCCACCAGATTGTTGTACCTGGTCTATAACTGGTCTTTCTCTTCCACCAGATTGTTGTACCTGGTCTGTAACTGGTCTTTCTCTTCCACCAGATTGTTGTACCTGGTCTATAACTGGTCTTTCTCTTCCACCAGATTGTTGTACCTGGTCTATAACTGGTCTTTCTCTTTCACCAGATTGTTGTACCTGGTCTGTAACTGGTCTTTCTCTTCCACCAGATTGTTATATCTGATCTATAACTGGTCCTACTCTTCCACCAGATTGTTGTAACTGGTCTGTAACTGGTCTTTCTCTTCCACCAGATTGTTGTAACTGGTCTGTAACTGGTCTTTCTCTTCCACCAGATTGTTGTATCTGATCGATAACTGGTCCTACTCTTCCACCAGATTGTTGTAACTGGTCTGTAACTGGTCTTTCTCTTCCACCAGATTGTTGTACCTGGTCTATAACTGGTCTTTCTCTTCCACCAGATTGTTGTAACTGGTCTGTAACTGGTCTTTCTCTTCCACCAGATTGTTGTATCTGATCGATAACTGGTCCTACTCTTCCACCAGATTGTTGTAACTGGTCTGTAACTGGTCTTTCTCTTCCACCAGATTGTTGTACCTGGTCTATAACTGGTCTTCCTCTTCCACCAGATTGTTGTAACTGGTCTGTAGCTGGTCTTTCTCTTCCACCAGATTGTTGTAACTGGTCTATAACTGGTCTTTCTCTTCCACCAGATTGTTGTACCTGGTCTATAACTGGTCTTTCTCTTCCACCAGATTGTTGTAACTGGTCTATAACTGGTCTTTCTCTTTCACCAGATTGTTGTAACTGGTCTGTAACTGGTCCTTCTCTTCCACCAGATTGTTGTAACTGGTCTATAACTGGTCTTTCTCTTCCACCAGATTGTTGTACCTGGTCTATAACTGGTCTTTCTCTTCCACCAGATTGTTGTAACTGGTCTGTAACTGGTCCTTGTCTTTCACCAGATTGTTGTATCTGGTCTGTTGCTGGTCTTTCTCTTCCACCAGATTGTTGTAACTGGTCTGTAACTGGTCTTTCTCTTCTTCCAGATTGTTGTAACTGGTCTATAACTGGTCTTTCTCTTCCACCAGATTGTTGTATGTGGTCTGTAACTGGTTTTTCTATTCCACCAGATTGTTGAAACTGGTCTGTAACTGGTCTTTCTCTTCCGCCAGATTGTTGTACCTGGTCTATAACTGGTCTTTCTCTTCCACCAGATTGTTGCAACTGGTCTGTAGCTGGTCTTTCTCTTCCACCAGATTGATGTAACTGGTCTATCACCGGTCTTTCTCTTTCACCAGATTGTTGTACCTGGTCTATAACTGGTCTTTCTCTTCCACCAGATTGTTGTAACTGGTCTGTAACTGGTCTTTCTCTTTCACCAGATTGTTGCACCTGGTCTATAACTGGTCTTTCTCTTTCACCAGACTGTTGTACCTGGTCTGTAACTGGTCCTTCTCTTCCACCAGATTGTTGTATCTGGTCTGTAACTGGTCTTTCTCTTCCACCAGATTGTTGTATCCGGTCTGTAGCTGGTCTTTCTCTTCCACCAGATTGTTGTAACTGGTCTGTAACTGGTCTTTCTCTTCCACCAGATTGTTGTAGCTGGTCTGTAGCTGGTCTGTAGCTGGTCTTTTTCTTCCACCAGATTGCTGTAACTGGTCTGTAACTGGTCTCTTTCTCTTGTCAGTTTGTTACATCTGGTTTCTAACTGGTTTTTCTCCCTGATGAGGTCGGTGTTGCTGGTCTGTAATTGGTCTATTTCTTTACTCTGGTTGTTGTTACTGGTCTGTAATAGAGCCATCTCCGTTCCCCACTCAGAGTGACTCTTGGTAACTGTGTTTGACACATAAACAAACAAGTAGAGACACACCATCAACCACCATTATCTCCGTGGTGATTTATCAGCATGCAAAAAGTAATACTCACATAGGTAGGTCCGAGTAATGAGTCCAGCGACAAGGAGAAGACACAGAAAACCCAGACATACTGCAGCAGGTCTGTAGGAATTCTTCTTCACATCTCTGGCAACTGACAAAATCAATTTTATTTGTCAAATGAAATAAAATCAGCCTTTGTATTGGTGCAGCACAAAACACTACAGACAGTTATCTGATGTTTAAAATGAGAATAAAAGCCAATGCAGAGTCTTGTGTCTACTCCTGTGTTCATTACCTGTTTGTGTCCATCTAGTTTGTGCCCTTTTTGGTTCCAGATTGCGAATCCACGCATTTTCATAAACAATTTCTGAATCATTGTGGTAATTTTCTGAAGGTCTTTCGATATTAGCATAGATGTCAGATAACTCATACATGATGTTCAGCTCCAGCGATGTGTTTGTTTGTTCTTGAAGTGTCTGCTGGCATGAAATTCTGCAGAATGCTTCTGAAATTAGGAGTTAACACCTTTAAAGCAAGGCAGTCACTTTTCTATTTATACGTGTAACTCTCATCAACAGGAAACTGGGGACTATCAGCAAACATTTTAGGGCAACCACCTTGACCTGTATGGTACAGCTGCACAAAAAGTTGTTGAAATTTAGGTTAGAGATGTATTGCAAAGAGCAAATGTCATCTACTTCAATACCTCCAACAGGTGCTTATGGCTCACTGTGTAGGACGAATAAACCTTTGTTTGTTTTGACCAGATCGAATCTCTTTACTTCCTTTTAAAAAAAATATTGTCAGTGGTTAAAGTGCTCTGAATGACGGTTAGGACATGGATGACTGAACGAGTTTTTATTGTTTTCTGAGTGACTAGTTTAAACAACGTGGTCTCAGTTTGTTCCAGTGTATTTTAGCAAATCCAGCTGATGTTTTGCTGCGTGTTGTTCTGATGGGAGGCTGCATGGTAAATTATTAGGTATTCTTAATTTAGGACTCTCCTGAATTTAAGCTAAAGTACACTAATCAGCTAAATCAACAAGAGTAAAAATTTAACTGTTTATTTGTTGGCTGGGGAACAGAATCTCTGCTGGTTTCTTGACAACTGCTGCCAGCCAAAGCCTTTTACAAACATCTTGACACTGTTTATATGAATGACAAAAATGTGACATAATTTATTAAATAGTTAGTTTTACTGGTAAGGCTTTTTTTTAGTTTTGATTTTGGACAGAGGCAACCAACTTCCCCTATTCAGTCTTTGTGCTAAGCTAACTGGCTAACTGATTCACCTTGTGCCCTGTACCGATGCAGAAAGAGGTTAATATTTTCCACCACTTATTTAAGAAAATGAAAACTTAATTTATTGTGTAGTTATTACATGTAAAATTAAATATTTTTAACTTTCTTTTTGTTTGTTTTTTAGATTTAATTTGAACTATTATGGCTTTTAACTCGTGAAAAACAGAAATCCAGTATCTTAAAATATTGGAATATTTCTTAAGATCAATCCAGTATTGAAGCCAGGTTGTTTTGATAGCAGTCTTCAGCTTGTCTGTATGTTTGGGTCAAGTGTTTCTCATCTTTCTCTTGACAGTACTCCATATGGGGTTCTGTTGGATTCAGGTCAGGTGAGTCGTCCAAGTACGCACAGTAATGTTACAGTCAGCAAACCATTTGGTCTTAGTTTTGGCTCTTTCGGCAGACTTTTCCAGTCATGCTGGAAAAGAACATTAACATGATTGTCAGCAGATGGAAGCATGAAGTGCTCTAAAGTCTTCTGGTAGAAGCTGCATTGATTTTGTGCTTAAAACACAGTGCAACAACACCAGCAGATGACATGACATCCTCAATCCTCACAGGTTGTCTCTGACCCTCTATTCCTCCTCGGCACTCTCAATTTCCAAAAGAAATACAAACTTTACATCAATCTAAAAATAGGTCTATGGACCACTGAGTCCGCAGTCCAGCTCTTTTTCTCCTCAGGTAGGAGGCTTCTGATGTTCTCTAGCTTAATATTAGGAATGTGACAGTTGTAGGCTTATACCTGAAGACGTCTGTGCTTGGTGGCTCTTGATGCGCCGACACCAGCCTCATTTCACTGCCTGTGAATTTCTCCCAAGTTCATGAATCAATTTTTCTTCACAAGAAAAATGCTTGTGCTTGTGCTAGTTTTCCTTTTGAGTCAATTGACCATCAATATGCTTCCATCCAGCACTCTGCATGTAGCGCTGATCTTCTGTGGTCTACCGTCCTTGTGGATGTGTCCATGATTGTTTTCTGGACAATTTTCAAGTCGGCAGACTGAGAGATATGTAGTAGTTCTACAGTTTGAATAGTAATTCACTGAAACTTGAAATGAAATATTCTAAAATTGTGAGATACTAGACTTCTGATGGGCTATAAGCTATTATCATCAAAATTAAAACCAAAAAAAGTGTAATGAGTTTCGAATACAAGGTGTCCCTAAAGACTGGACTCATAGGAAATCTCATTAATTATATATTTTTTTGCCTCCACAGATTAAATATGGCTTTTTCGAAAGACTAAATTCATCTGCTATCTTTTCATATGTCCATCCTTCACTTTCACTGAGAAGTACCAGTTCATCATGTTTAATCTGTATATTACACTTTCACTTTCTTAAATAGCTGATAGGAAATATTAAACTTTTTCACAAGGATCACATTTTTTGAGATGCACTAGTTTCATACGTACAGTGCTCTTGATTTCTCAATCAAATTCCCGGTTAGAAAGTGAATGGGCGTGTTTTCCAAAAAGTCAAACAATTTCTAAAATTTCAATAATTATTTACATTTTCAGGGCTGCGCAGGGGTTTGATGGTAAACACTGTCGCCTCACAGCTAGGTCCCCAGTTCGCATCCTGGCCTGGGATCTTTCTGTGTGGATTTTGTAGGTTCTCTCTGTGCATGCGTGGCTTATCACTGGTTTCTCCAGCTTCCTCCCACAGTCCAAAAACATGCTGAGGTTAACTGGTGATTCTAAATTGTCCGTAGGTGTGAATGTGAGTGTGATTGTTTGTCTCTATGTGTAGCCCTGTGATAGACTGGTGACCTGCCCAGGGTGTCCCCTGTCTTCACCCTAAGTCAGCTGGGATAGACTCCAGCCTCCCACGGCCCTAATGAGGATTAATAATAATGAATAGATTTATATTTTCACTTACCAAACAGTTCTTGTAGTTTTTCTCTCTCTTTGGTGAGGTTACCATTAGCATCCTTCAAAAGGCTTGTTGTTTTGCTCAGGTTGGCATTGAGGCGTTGTATTTCAGCAACACTCGTCAGGAGTTCCTGTCTTTCACTCATCAGTTCCCTTCTCTCAGCGTTCCAGCTGCTTTTATCTTGAATCACTGTAGCAGTAAGAGACCAATATGGGGAAAAAGCAAAAGTAATTTTTTGGCATATTTGCTAATAATACACTGCAAATTCTGACTAGAATTAATATATCTGAAAAGCATTTTCTTACGTAGGACCAACAGGATGATGACAGCAGCCAGGAGTAAAAAACACAGCAGTCCCAGAAACACTGCAGCAACTTGAAGAAATTTGCTCTTTCCTGAACTTACAGTGACTGTGCAAAAAATAAAAACAATGATATTGCACTACTTTTACTGAAGATTTACATTTGATAACTAACTGTGATATAAAGTTCTGCATCATTCAAAGTTCAGCAGTCCTTTTAAGTAAAATTACCATGGACCATGCATGGCCACATAGACATGCCAAAGCAGAATTCATCATCGTCATTACAGTTCCTAGTAGAGTAAAATAAAATAATTTGGACACAACTTGTGTTCGTATAGCAGTAGTAATTTTATTGCTATTGTAACTGGACAAAAACATGAATATTTCAACACACAGGTTGCGACACAAAGCAAACAAGGAAAATCATCACCAAACTAGAGATCCTTTGCTGTGGGATCACGTTTCAGCCTGTACCCATAGGTGGGACCACACCCTTCTTGTATTTCAACATTTGTGTAGATTCCAACTACTGACCTGTAAAATTTCATGACTGCTTGTTGCATGGCTCTCATGCTACTGCACCAATTAATTCTTCTGATAGACCTACAAACACCTGCCAAGTTACTCAAAACCTCCTTTCCGGTAGTTCCCAGTACAGAAGGTGAGAATGACACCAGCCACACTGCTGAACTTCATTAATATATTTTCTCCTATGCTGAAAAAAATAATCTTAAAAGCAGTTTTTCAGTGTGCAGTTGTGTGCAACATTGTACATACACTTGTGGATATCTAACAAAAATCTGCCGTGTAAAAAATATACATACAGCAATGCTTGTGAATGGAAGCCAAAAGCACCTAGCAGAAGTGGTCAAGTGACATTCAACCAAATACTAGCATTGCTTTATGTATATTTTTGACCCAGAAGATCTACAACCAGTCTATGAAAGAAGACAAAGTACATGATTGTTTCTTGTAACA
This sequence comes from Amphiprion ocellaris, assembly GCF_022539595.1. NCBI lineage: Eukaryota > Metazoa > Chordata > Actinopteri > Pomacentridae > Amphiprion > Amphiprion ocellaris. Next base: position 10,668,886 of record NC_072769.1, read on the forward strand.
AACATGCATGTCTTTCAGTGATTCTATTACAGAAAACTATGAGTTATAGGAGTCATTGGAAGCTCAAGACTGCCATGATTTACATTGCCTTTAAGTGTATGTAAGATTTTGTTCACGACTGTATGTTGAACGTATCAGGACAGACACAGACAGACAGACAGACACTTACTTTGTTGTTGATCCTCTGTAAGGTTTTCCTCTAATTTTGGCGTTGTACTTTCTTCTGTCAAGTAGTTGTCATAAATTGTTACATCATTGGTGTTATCAGAGATGTCTGCATTTCCGTCCTCCTTCTCACCCGTCTGAAATCTAGCTTTCTCGCTGAGGTCTGGTTTGCTATAGATATCCTCAGACATGCTGTTTTCTGATTTCACCTGATCTTACTCGGAGATGTTCACTGCTTGGCTTTTTCAGTGTGCACCAAGCTGTGGCTCTGTCATCAAGAAATGGGGAAGTATAAATACTGCAAGAGGTGATGATGCAAAGCACTGAGACACAATATTGCGTTTTTTTTTCTTGAGGTTAGTGTGTTTTGTGCTGTCTTTCAATGAAACAGTAATCCAGGTCATACACTCGGCTACTTTTGCAACATTCCAGTTACGCTTTCAGTGGGATGTTTTGCATCATTCCAGTGGGGTAAAGTTCTATAAAATATTGCATTTAGAACTTCCTTCCTTTATCATCATGTAAGATTGTGAGACTGTTTTGTGGAACAATGTTCTATTATGCGTTACCTCAACAACATCCCCAAAACAACATCACAATATTGCAGGTAAAATATTCTACCATTGTTATTATACACTAACACAAAACAGAAAGATTTTTATAAAAACCTAGTCATCTGAGGCTTCCATGACATCTTGAAAACATGTTTTAAATGCTAGTTTATAAAGATTCTTCTTCTGTTGTCATATAATTTGACAATCCTTAGAACATTCTTGTAACATCCTCTGAATGTTGCAGTTAAAACATTGTCCTAATTAACTTTTAACCTTATGGGGAAATAATTTGAACTGAGAAATATCTTTTAAACATTCTTTGAGACTAAAACATTTTCTCAACAACATTATTAGAACTTGTAGGTCAGGTTTGCCATATTTGTGGGTTCGTTTCCTGCTTGGTGAGCAGGTAAAATTTGCCTCTTTTACACAGTCTTCAGTTTCCTGTTAAATGGGGAAATACATGCGTCATTGAATTTTTTGGATGATGTTCCTTTTACAAATGCAACACTTTTCCAATTATCATGACAGCAGTTCCTAAACTTCTACTGAATCCGCCATGTAACAAAGACTATTACTATAACTATTATTCTTTCATACACTTCACCCAGATTGAAAAGATCACCACATTCAAACAAGTGTAATGGGCCACATAAAGTTATTGTCATGGGAAATTAGAGACCCACACACAAACAGAAAACATGACAGTTACTTTAAAAAAAACTCAGTTCTTGATGTTGATGTCTTAGAAGCAGGAAACATGGGTTAGTATTAATGTAGATAACTCAGTTTGATTTGATAGACTTAGACAAGAGTGAATGCAAATTATGATGCTTTTATTTGGTAATTTCTGCATATTTTTTTACATGTTTCATCTTATTTCCTGTTCTAATTGATATTGCTTTCATTCTGAAGGATACTCAATGGGATGCTTGTGGTTGTCACAAGTACGGTGAGAAAAAAGGAACAGAACGTAATAAAGTCATAAAGTCTGTTTATCTGTTAGCGACCCTCTGAAGAGGCACAAGCTCTTTCGTTGATTTCCAAACCATAAAGGGCTCTGAAAGTGTCTGACCATCTTTTGGCTACAATTAAGATCTAAGGGACTCTGATGAGAATCAAGTTGCAATGGCTAGACAACTGGGTCAGAGCATGTCCAAAACAACTGTTTTGTGCAGTGTTCCTGGTGTGCAGCGGTTATTACCTGCAAAACGGTGAAACAGCAAGAGAACAACAGTGAACTGAGGTGCACTGATGCATGAGGGGAGCAAAGACTGGCCTCTGTTGTCTGATCCGTACAGACGAGCAACTGTAGGACTCTAATGCTGGCTATGACTAAAACGTTGGTTGTGTTTGGGTTCGTGTAGCCATCGACTGGTTATACAGCTCTGCTGACCCCTGTTCACCACCAAAAGTGCCTACAATGTACAAGAGGGTTGCTGAACTGGACCTTTAACATCAGGAGTTGTTTTCCAGGGGAGGAGACCAGGATGTGCTACGGGAAGAAAGCAAAGCGGCAGAGGGAGCGTGATGCTCTGGACAGAGTCCTGCTGGGAGACCTTGGATCCTGACTTTTACGTGGATGTTACTTTGACAAATGCCAGCTACTTAAACATTGCTGCAGATCATATCCACCTCTTAATGGTGATAATGTTCCCTGTTTGCAATTTCAGCAGGATAATGTTTCCTGCCAAACAGCACACGCTGTTCAGGAATGGTAAGGTGAATATGTAAGAGTTCAAGGTGTTGACTTGGCCTCCAAATTCCACAAATCTCAGTTTGATCGAACATCTCTATGCTGGAAAAACAAGTCTGATCTATAGACTTACAAATTACAGAACTTAGAGAAGCTGCTGCTAACATGCTGGGGCCTGATTCCACAGTTCATGTGTGGGCATGTGGACGTGGCACACTGTTTTCATGTCACAACTGAAACCTGTCATGAAGTGGTTTATAAATTTTTTTTCTTTTCCTCTTCATCAGAACTTCCTCATTATTTGTGTTTGTTGCATTTTGATATTTGACTTGACATGGTTTTCAAAACTATACATGAGGAATGAAATACAGAAATTGTATGATCACTGTAGTGAGCTACATGTTACTGCTGTGCATTGCTGTATATTTTTTTTAATGTGGTAACTGTATCTAATGTTATGAAATATAATGCGCATAGTTTAAAGTTTCAGACTGCATGTCCATTAAATGCTTGTGTTCTTGGATGAAACCTCATGATATGAGACTTAATTTGCATCTTGAAACTCAGTGACCACATTCCAGCAGTCAACGTCACAAATATGGAAAACATAACTGATAATGATCATGATTGGAAGAATGGGACTTCACACAGGACGATACTGAAAACTAGTGGTTATTCAAATCAACTGACTTCCTTGTGATGAGCATCTAATACATAATGCAGAAAGAAGAGAAGACCAGCACACTGTACAACCCCTATTATCTATGTGGTCGTTTGAGAATAGCTGTTAAAATCAATTAACCAATCATTGCTGTGCATACAATCCCTACAATCCTCTGATCATGACATGCTATTAAGTGGATTTTGTCTTCTTACAATTGCTCGTTTAGCTTTGCAGAAAAGCCACAGTGAAAAAAAGTGAAATGTCAGACAGTTGTGGTTGGACGATCCTGACAAATTGTGTCTCTTGTGGTACTATTATTTTTAGATGTAAGTTTTGGAGCGCATCCTTAGCTGCTGTCCAGTAGCTTTTGGGCAGGGTTGGTACACCTCCCGCCACAATCAGGTTCTGAAACCCATCGCGGAAGACATCAATTCAATTCAATTCAATTCAGTTTTATTTATATAGCGCCAATTACAGTCAAATTGTCTCGAGACGCTTTACAGAACCCATATGCCTGACCCCCAGAGCAAGCCAAAAGGCGACAGTGGCAAGGAAAACACCCTTTTAACAGGGGAAAAAACCTCGAGCAGAACCCGGCTCTAATGTGGGGGAACCCATCTGCCTGCTGGCCGGGCGGGTTGAGAGGGACAGAAGAGGTAGAAAGGTAGAGATAGAGGGATGGAGGTAGAGGGGAAGAGATGGAAGGGTAGAGGTAGAGATAGAGAGGTGGGGGGTGGGACACAAGGACCATAAAACACAGCCACACATCTGAAGCATCCAGCTCTGGGACCAGGGACACTCGGAGAAAGGACACAGAAAGAAACAGAGTGAATGTAATGCAATAATGGTATATATAGTAAATACATAGGTAGTTAGAGAAGGGCTCAGTGCATCCAGAGAGGTTCCCCAGCAGTCTAGGCCTATTGCAGCATAACTAGGGGCAAACTAAAGGGACGTCAAGAGGGGAAGTCAGTTGTGCAAATGAAAACACCAGCTCACCCCGTCAGGGTCCACCAGTCAGCCCTAACTATAAGCTTTGTCAAAAAGAAAGGTTTTAAACCTGGTCTTAAAAATAGAGAGGGTGTCCACCTCCAGAACCCAAACTGGGAGCTGGTTCCACAGGAGAGGTGCCTGATAACTGAAGGCTCTGCCTCCCATTCTACTTTTAGAGATTCTAGGAACAACAAGTAAGCCTGCAGTCTGAGAGCGAAGAGTTCTGCTAGGATAATATGGTACTATCAGGTCTTTAAGATATGATGGAGATTGGTTGTTAAGAGCTTTATATGTCAGAAGAAGGATTTTGAATTCTATTCTAGATTTAACAGGAAGCCAATGAAGAGAAACCAGTATAGGAGAAATATGATCTCTCTTGCTAACTCCCGTCAGTACTCTGGCTGCAGCAGTTTGTCCCACATCAGCGTGGGAATCAGTAGCAGCAGCAGATGGTCCCGTTCCACCACTCAGGCCTCATGCCTTTGTGAAGGCTGGAGAACCTGCATAGAACCGCAGGAGCCAGGAACCCAACAGGACTCCTGGCAACTGCACAGGACTGGCAGCTGTCTGTCGACCTGGAGAAAAAGCTTAAATTGTTACCGAGGGGGGGGGCAGGCATGCGTGTACCTGTACAGAGTTGGCTACGGGTTGTCCCTCTCCTGTGGTCCTGGACTTCCTCAGCCAAATTTGAAGAGCTGGGCATCGATGGCCGCAAGCATGGCTGGAAGGCTAAGTATATGCCCATCAACATTGGCTGCAGAGGATTTGCGGCTCAATCACTCTACAAAACCTTGAGTGCACTGGGCATCACCGGAGTGGAGAGGAGAAGAGCCATCAGGAACATCACAGAGGAAGCAGAGAAAGCCTCGAGATGGCTCTGGATTAGGAGAGGAGATCCATGGGGGGTAGCAAATGCCACCTGAACACAAGCCGGGTCTGATCAACCATGGCTGGGTCTCCTGGGTGAGGCTGTCTGATGTTGACAGACCCGAAACACCCGGGGACCCCAGGTTACATCACTGATGTGTTCAGGAGCATCCAAGAGATGTATTCTATCAACTGCTGTCACCCATTGTTTGATTAGATGTAGGCAACAATGAACAATGAACTAAAAGTTGCTCAGAGGCTCAGATTGAGCCTGGTTTATCCTATATGACACGCGGCCAAATGATGGAAAATATGTTCTAAATTACCTTTATTGACCAAAGAGAATGGGCTTAATTACAAAGTGCACAAATTACATGATATAACAAAGAATCCCACCCTCTTTCCTCCTCTTGACACACATGCAAAAAATATTCAGACCAGCGAGGCCTGTGAGTGTCAGTACCTTCACATCCACTTTCCAAATCCTCACCACAAGCACAATAATAAACAAGTTTTAGGATTAAGTTTTATCACACACTTTGGCAATATTTACACTCATTTCACATGTTTCTGGTTTAGAAAACACACCATCTCCAACCACTATTATGCAGAGCAAACCTCTTCACCCTTTATATCTGCAATATAGGCAGTAGCCGGATCATTATAGGCTTTAAATCAAGCAATAAATTTACTAAATCAATTCTAAAAATAGATAACAGCAGATATTAATGTAATGTGATCGTTTCAGTCAGAGGCTGTTAAAAGCCTGGCAGCAGCATTTTGTATCAGCTGCATATGATGTTTAACCTGCTGGTGCCAGAGTTAACTGCAAAGTCAAAACAGAAAGTGAAAAACATCGATGGGCTTTTCTAAATCTGAAGAGGAAAGGAGTGACCTTATCTATTATCTGTCTATTTAGTTGTTTCAGCAGAGATAGAATAGAGAATACTATTGATGCTGGGGCAACATTGAGTAGTTATAAATATCTCTGTTTTAGGGTTCATTCAGTCGATGCAACATCCTGGACAGAAAACTTTTCTTTCAGCTAATTCAGAATAACTTCAACACTTTATAGGCCTTTGTTATTGAATGTTAACTCCCGTGAACAAATCTGGGCGATTTATGGACCAATCACTGGTAGTAAAATGAATTTATGACCATCATCTTCAAAAAAAATAACACATATGTTTATTTTAGGTGCCCTAGTTCATATTATCCAAACCTACTGTAAACAAACACGGATAAAAGTTTGTTCACACATGCAAGATTTATTGCTTCCTTGCTCAATAATCAGTTTGTATTCTTCTTTTTTTTGATGTGAGCTCTACAGGATGCAAAAGTACATTAAGTATTTTACACATACATGTAACTGCATATTCTTAAGCTGACACTATGAAATAGGGTGTGCATTTTTCTCACACAACCAGCGCCGCTTGTGTCCACAGGGGGCATCGTTCCAGTTGTTGAGCACAGGGTTGTGGTGATACATCTCTACACAGTCCTCTACGTTGTTAGGACCACCATGATCTGGCTGCCCTTCCTTCCAAAATCTGAAAAAGTGAACAATAAGGGAAATCCAAGAGTTAAAATGTCATGTTGGATCAATGGAGTGGTCGTGACTTTAAAAGCCATATTCGTGGGTTCGTTTCCTGCTTGGTGAGCAGGTAAAATTTGCCTCTTTTACACAGTCTTCAGTTTCCTGTTAAATGGGGAAATACATGCGTCATTGAATTTTTTGGATGATGTTCCTTTTACAAATGCAACACTTTTCCAATTATCATGACAGCAGTTCCTAAACTTCTACTGAATCCGCCATGTAACAAAGACTATTACTATAACTATTATTCTTTCATACACTTCACCCAGATTGAAAAGATCACCACATTCAAACAAGTGTAATGGGCCACATAAAGTTATTGTCATGGGAAATTACAGACCCACACACGAACAGAAAACATGACAGTTATTTAAAAAAAAAAACTCAGTTCTTGACATTGATGTCTTAGAAGCAGGAAACATGGGTTAGTATTAATGTAGATAACTCAGTTTGATTTGATAGACTTAGACAAGAGTGAATGCAAATTATGATGCTTTTATTTGGTAATTTCTGCATATTTTTTTTACATGTTTCATCTTATTTCCTGTTCTAATTGACATTGCTTTCATTCCGAAGGATACTCAATGGGATGCTTGTGGTTGTCACAAGTACGGTGAGAAAAAAGGAACAGAACGTAATAAAGTCATAAAGTCTGTTTATCTGTTAGCGACCCTCTGAAGAGGCACAAGCTCTTTCGTTGATTTCCAAACCATAAAGGGCTCTGAAAGTGTCTGACCATCTTTTGGCTACAATTAAGATCTAAGGGACTCTGATGAGAATCAAGTTGCAATGGCTAGACAACTGGGTCAGAGCATGTCCAAAACAACTGTTTTGTGCAGTGTTCCTGGTGTGCAGCGGTTATTACCTGCAAAACGGTGAAACAGCAAGAGAACAACAGTGAACTGAGGTGCATTGATGCATGAGGGGAGCAAAGACTGGCCTGTGTTGTCTGATCCGTACAGACGAGCAACTGTAGGACTCTAATGCTGGCTATGACTAAAACGTTGGTTGTGTTTGGGTTCGTGTAGCCATCGACTGGTTATACAGCTCTGCTGACCCCTGTTCACCACCAAAAGTGCCTACAATGCACAAGAGGGTTGCTGAACTGGACCTTTAACATCAGGAGTTGTTTTCCAGGGGAGGAGACCAGGATGTGCTACGGGAAGAAAGCAAAGCGGCAGAGGGAGCGTGATGCTCTGGACAGAGTCCTGCTGGGAGACCTTGGATCCTGACTTTTACGTGGATGTTACTTTGACAAATGCCAGCTACTTAAACATTGCTGCAGATCATATCCACCTCTTAATGGTGATAATGTTCCCTGTTTGCAATTTCAGCAGGATAATGTTTCCTGCCAAACAGCACATGCTATTCAGGAATGGTGAGGTGAATATGTAAGAGTTCAAGGTGTTGACTTGGCCTCCAAATTCCACAAATCTCAGTTTGATCGAACATCTCTATGCTGGAAAAACAAGTCTGATCTAAGGACTTACAAATTACAGAACTTTGCTGCTAACAGAAGCTGCTGCTAACATGCTGGGGCCTGATTCCACAGTTCATGTGTGGGCATGTGTACGTGGCACACTGTTTAACTGACCTTAAAAGCCCAAGAGGCCTTTGTAACCAGTAAAGCTGGTTATTTAGAGCATGTTTCCACAGCACAAATTCCTGCAGAATTCATTTTAATAGAGTTTTATCTATACAGTGTACAATAGGAGTCATCTCAAGACACTTCATATAGTAAAGTGAAGACAAATTGTAGATAAAACTTAACAAATCCAAATGATTCTCTTTAAACAAGCACTTGGAAACAGGACAGTCGTTTCAAATTAAATATGTCCGAGCAGCTAAAGGAGCACAAGACTTCTTTAAATATGAAACATCTGCTGGAAATGTGAGTTTTTGAAAGAGAAGTCTAGCACTGAATGAAAACAATACAGACAAGTAGAAATAATTAATACCTATAAATAATTTGCTGTTGAAACTTGAAGCAGCAACACACTAGTTATTGCATTAATTCTACTAGTGCTGTAAAAAAAAAAAAAGTACAGTTATACAGAATTTGAATTCAGGCTATTACACAATCTCAGTGTTTTTCTCCTTTATTTGAAATAAAATAACTATTTGAATATGACTTTAATTTGAATTTTTTTATTTAAAGTTATTTTTTGGGCCTTTTTAGATTTTGTTATAGAGGACAGTGGAGACAGAGATAGGAAATATGGGGAGAAGAGGGGGGGAAGGACATGCAGCAAAGGGCTGTAGGTTGGGCTTGAACCCATGACTACCAGGACCGTAGCCCCAGTTTGCAGGTTGCCCACTCAACGTGTTGAGCTACAGGGGCACCCTAATCTGAAAATTTACTGCATGCATGCATTGCTCAGTCAAAAAGCTGAAAATAGTGGTAAAATATCACAGGGGTAACACTTTTGTAAAATGTCGAGCCTGATATGGTAGTGATCCCTGCATAACAGATGATTAGTGCTGATTCAAACATAAAATCAGCAGCTGAGAAGCACTAATAAATTAATGCAGATTCTACCAGTAGTGTGCAAAATATGAAGAAAATGTAAACAAAACATAATTGTAGTTCACAAAGTCCTGTTCAGACTGATGATTTTTACATTAAGTTAATTTATTTTTATTTGGTTTATAAAATATATTTAGTAGAATACAATTTCTCATTCATTGAGTAACTTTTCCCAATTGACAAAATATGCAGCTTGCCTTATCCTTTATTGTTTTAGGTGTTTTAGTGGTATATGCATTTTCAAATGTTAAGCAGAGTTGGTAGATTTCAGTTCCAGATCATAAATAGTAAATACACACTGTTATTTATGGTTTATGTCTGAAATTCACAGTACTGTTTCTATATTTCCAAAGATGAAAATGTACTTTATAGGCAACAACATGTAACTAATGATGATTACAGCTGCAAAACTACAAAAATACATGTATATGGCAGGGAAGGCCAGTCACACTATTAAATAGTAAACCTCATTTTGTACTGTGGGATACTGAGATAAATGATACAGTAATTAAGAGTTTAGATAAATCATAGGGAGGTAAACCATAGTGGCACTGTTGAAATACAGAAAAAATACAGATAACCGCTGCTGCCAGGGTTTTCCTGTAACTTTACAGAAAAATCTGAACATCACTGCCACAGCTGGATCTGCATGAATAATATTTGCTTCTGTGATACAGGGTTATTCTAAAGGTCTTACGTTTCTCTCAGCTCAGATCCATCCACCCATCTGAAGACCCCATTGGTGCCCTTTAGACCAATCCAGAACAAGAGATACTGGTCCTTATCCAGGCGATAGATGGCTTCCTGTTGGGATTAAAATCACAGTTAATGTCACCTGCCTAGCCCAGCACCGCCCCCTTCTGGCCATACGTTCCCCTGCTGGTGCGTGGCCGGTCTGTGAGGCTCTCTGCAGCTGCTGATTACTGGATTAGATGCAGCTGTGAGAGCCTCACACCTGCAGCTGATTCCACCTGCTGCTATATAGACCGGCTTCACACGACAGGGGATGTGGGATCATACTGCCACACTGACTGACTGCCTCGAGCTGAGACAAGGAGCAGCCTGTGTTTTTCCTCACTGCCATCCTTAGTGGAAGGACAGGAACCCCTGCCGCCCTCTGGAGAAGGGATAGTGAGTTTTTGGCCTGAGTGGCATTAAAGTTATTTTTTGTGAATAAAGCCTGTGTGACCGTGACCTGCCTCCCGCCTGCTCCGTGTGCACTCACCTTGGGTTCACAATCCTCCCCCCAACCCGTAACAGTTAACTATGATGCCAACAGTTGACTCAACAATCACACAAATTCATTAATAACTGTGCTGAACCTGCTCCTGTTGGCTGCTAATCACCACCAGGTCGGCTTCTTCACTCTGACAGTGTTTTCTGCTCTCCTCCCATGTTTTCGACTCAGTGGAGAGAAAGTAGCACCTGGATTGGATCTCCCTCCACCGTGGAGGACATCGCTGAGAGGACAAAGTGCCTGAGAGGCAAAACAATCACACATTTAGATATTTAGATGGAAAGTACAGCTCCAAATCTAACAGTGAACTTGACTATACAACAAAGATAAATCTTGTGTTGTATCTCTGAGAGAAAAGACACTTAAAGGCCTAATGTGCTGCTGAATGATTATTACATTCACGGTTTCTGTTCTAAACTGGGTGATGACATAATATTAAAAAACTTTCAAGAGTGACAGTTGGTAATCTTTCACTTTTTGAGCGGGTGCAACATCAGCAACACCCAATATTTCTGTATCCAAAAGAAACTGGCAAAGACATAGCAGCAAATGGCACAACATCAAAGAAGTTTAAACCTATTTTTTGTCTCACCACACAGCTGTTTCAGCCTGTCCCTCTCATCCTCCACTGCCCTTATTCTGTTGGTGAGTTGATTGTTTCTGTCTTTCAGCTCGTCTCTTTCTCTGGTCAAGCTGTTGAAGCGTTCTTGTAATTTGTTGCACTGATCAGACTTCTGCTGAACACCATTTCCTTGCGCTTCCTCCGTCTGGTCGTTGCCACTGAAACGAGTTGCATTACAATCCGGGTGGATTGATTCTTTGCTGGAGTACACTGGTGGTAAAGGCAGAGAAATTCTAAGTAAGTCAGGTATTCTTTCTTTTGAAATACATACTTATTGAGAAGAAACAATACTCACGAGTCAGGCGTAAAGAAATATTGAGGGTGGCTTGTACGATGCACAGCAAAGCAAAGCCGAGGACAATCATATGGCAGAGTCTTTTCTCTACAAAACCAACAGAACAACAGAGGTCAGTAACCACAGTCACAGCCCTTTGAGTCTGTAATGGGCTGTTTGGATTAAAAATATGCCATTAAAATGTGGAAAAAATAATGAAAAGAATCCAACATTGTTCACCAAGTTACAAGATGATGCATTTAAATAACTTGTTTTACAGTACAAATCTATAAAATGCTCAGTTTTCAATCAGAGGTGACAAAGAAAAGCATCTAATCATAACATTTCAGGAGGTTTAACCTGAAAATACTTAGTTTAGAATTGACATTTTGTCAATAGTATGTCAGAAAATAGTGAAAACTGCCACTTCAATTCCCTGAAGTACAAAATAGTACAATCAAATAGCTTGTTTTACAGTCCAAAAGTCCAGAATATTCAGCTAGTTTTTTTTTTCATAAGGAATGGCAGAGAAAAACATGAAATTATCAGATTTGATGAACTTTGTCCTGTGAAAGGTTAGTTTCTGATTTAAATTAGTCATTAAAATGCCAGAAAATAGCAAAACTTGTGCAAATACTGTTCGCCAAATTGTAAAATGATGCATTCAAATTGCATGCTTTGTAGTTCGAAACTCCAAACATGCAAAATGATTGCTTTCAGGATAATTAAATGCTATAATACCCGAGGTTCTATATTTATAGTCTTATTTTTATGGTTTTTTATGACCAGTGGCGTGCACAGATAGACACCAGGTGGTGGTAGAGCACTTGCCCTTTGCCCTCAGTATCAAGCAGGTGCCCTCCGCGTCTCAATTTTTATTTTTTTTTTAAATTTAAACATTTAATACACACACAGAGCCAGGCACACACACACGACCCGTGCCGTGCCGTGCCGTGCCGCGACTCGCCCCGCCCCATCTCGTAACGTGAACACGAGGAGCTGCACAGCCCATATAGACTGTAGCCACCAACCAGGTAACACGTAAATGAATCCAGCGTATTGTTCATCAGCCTCACTTGCCACACGGTGCATTTATTTGTCTCTGTTGTGAAGTAGCCTGTCTCATGCAGCGCTAAACAACAGTACCTAAATTAGACAACTGCCTGCTGCTTAACAAGCTGGACTACCTATAATAATAATCAATTAATCGACATGTGACCTCACAACCAGTGTTATTTGGTAAACTGGTACAGCATATGATCAGTGTACTATAACTGAATATTTAGTTTGTGTAGGTGTATTATTAGCCTACATTAGATAGAGGCAACACTTGCTGTGACTTATTTGCTAAATGACAAACACAAAAAGTAGCTTTCTGCCTTGTTGTAGCCTAATGTTGATCTCTTTTAATTTACCAGTTTTTACGGTACAATGCTTTATTGACCCTTTGTGTGTTATTAAGATGTTAAAATAAATGCCCTTACAGAAAATGTGTTCCTGATTTCTTTATTTTTTCAGATCTCACTGTTACATTAATGCAGCCAGTGGTTCTGCACTAAGTGCCCTTTTCCCCCACTGAGCACCTGCCCCCCAGAATGTCTGTGCACGCCACTGTCTATGACTTATGATGTCGGTCTGAGATCAAGAAACGTAACATCCACAACAAAGCCAGATGAGGAAGGAAACGTGAACCAATAGTTTTAACACAACATCATTAAGAAATCAGGTTTACACTGAGATTTCTGCCATCAAATTTTTATTTTATTTTTTAAAAAATGCACAAACCTCAAAACTCCTTGGATACCAAAGAATCAGTCTAACTAACTTTGCAGCTCTTTGTTGAATTCACGCCATCAAAATGAATCAGAATGGGTTGAAATTCTCATTGTCCATTTTTAAAATTATTTCACAGCGGGATATTTGTCTCTCTGTTATTATTTTGGTTACCGCTTTAGAGTTGTATTGTTGTACACGGCCTCCATAGCACAGTTTTACACTATTATGTTTACCATATATCCCATATGACCATGCAATAATTTATCAGCTGCACTATTTTGGGAGTGTTTGGAGATATATGCAAATAATAGTTAATTGTAATGGTGTGTTTGTGAAAAAAATGCAAAATCACACAAACCACTGATATTGTTGCACAATAACTTCTAAGAAACTATAAATGGTAAAATACAATCACTACATCACTACATCAGCCTGTGACATGTAATAATATATATATATATATATATATATATATATATATATATATATATATATATATATATATATATATATATATATATATATATATATATATATATATACATATAAAAATAAAAGATGATATGTGTTATTACCAGTTTGTTTCTTGTCTCCACTGCGCTTCTTCCTGCGTCTTGGTGGCTCATTCATATAATCCCTGGTCTCCGTTCCCTGCATCATGCCGACTGCATTAGATAAAATTCAGAAGTTCAGTTTTGTCTGATCAGCTCTGATCAGCGCAATGGTTGTTCCCTCGGCTGGTTTGTGTGTGTCTTAACTCATCATGAGGAACTACAGAGTTATGACACTGCTACCATGTGGTTGAAAACACATGTAACTTACACAGAAATTTGAAAAACTGAAAGAATCAGACATAAAACATTCTCTTTGTGGTGCTGAATCAATATTTACACTACCGTTCAAAAGTTTGGGTCACTCAGAAATGTCCTTATTATTGAAAGAAAGGCAGTCTTGTCAATGAAAATAACATTCAATTAATCACAAATACAGCCTTGACATTGTTTATGTGGTAAGTGAATATTCCAGCTGGAAATGAGGCCCATAAGTGATGATTAGAAAACCCTTGTGCAACTATGTTAGCACATGAATTAAAGCGAAGTGTAAGTTTTCATGGAAAACATGAAATTGTCGGAACTTTTGAACGGAAGTGTACATTAGATAGATGGATAGATGGATAGATGGATAGATAGATAGATGTATAGATAGATAGATAGATAGATAGATAGATAGATAGATAGATAGATAGATAGATAGATAGATAGATAGATAGATAGATAGATAGATAGATAGATAGATAGATAGATAGATAGATAGATAGATAGATATCCATACTAACTTTAGAAAGCCACTCAAAAAAACCCTCCAATAAATAACTTGTTAACAGCCTGAACAAACAATGTTTTATGATTAAATAACCTATAAGAACTTCAGCTCACTCGGTAGAACAGTCTATACACATTTAACTATATTAGTACATTATTTTAGTTATTTATAAATAGGTGGGAAATGGTGTAAACATGATTTTTGTTAGACATCTGTAGGAGTACTGTAGCAGCTGTTGTATTGGTAGCAAATGTTCTTCTAGTGGATATACTAAACAGCCTGGTTACCTCCGTAAAAGTTTGACAGCAACCTTAACCTTTTCAGACACAGGATACGTAACATTACTGGTTTCATCAGTCTCCAAGTGACGGCAATGTGTTGTTAAGACATAGGTAAGTTCACCGTTAGTGTTCCTCCCAGCTTCATACAGGTATTTCAAAAACAAGGACAGATTGCGGCACAGTACAAGTGCAATATTGTCCATATGTGTGAGACTGGACAGAAAGTACAATGCAAGAAACAACATCCTTTGGCATGCATCGTAAGCTTGTGCACGCCTAGCCGGTAATGTGAGTGCATGCAGTTCAGACTCAAGCAATGTTAAGAGTGATACTTCAGTGTTACTAGACTTTTTATGGAACTTCTATAATAAAGTGACCATGGTGCTCATTTAGACATGAAACTGATACGTTCAGATGCTGTCAGATTAACAGAAAGGTGTGCATGTCTAAAAGGGGCTTTATTACGCAGTACCTAGTAATATTTCAAAATTAGTCTAAACTGCATCATGTTGCAATAACAAGTATGAGGACAATTCAAAAAGCTCTTGGCCTCACCAGTAAGCATCACAGGAGAAAGATTGTTCTTGGATTATTTTTCAGTAGTCTCCTTTAACTTCAGTTTAATTGATCCACTGATGTTCAAGCTTCGCTACCCCTTCATAGAAGAACACCACATCATGGGATACTCCTCAAGAGCATGCATGACCTTTTCATCAGTCTGAAAATGGCAACCACACAAGTAGGATTTTTACAAAGATAGAAATCAGGTGGTGAAGTAAGGTGCACGAAGCAACACTTGAAAACAACAACTGGCTGCCCTCCAAATCGAAGCTTTCCTCTCCTTTTTTTACTGACTCAAACATAAGCATTTTTGGGAGCAGTGATGTAAGACTTTATAGTATACAGTTATAATAGAAGTTGTGCAGCCGTGTTTCCAGGTGAGGCCAAGAACTTTTTGAAGAAGGTATGTACAAGATTGCAAGGAATTAATGTAGTTACATGCTATATACTATATAGTGGGTGGCATGACACTCTAGGAAGTGATGCTATAAAAGCTGCTCCAATGAGACTTGATGAATATATATATATGAAGCTAGAACGTCTGTTAAGGGCTTTAGTGAGTTCATCCTTCTTTCTTCATCATTGCAATAATGTCACATCAAGTGAAAACAGAGGTGGCAAAAATCAATCTGATCAACTGTTTGTCATAATCTGAGACAAACAAGTATATTATTAGACACTTAGTTTGCTTATTTCTGCTTTACCTACTTCTGCTTTGTATGAGGAAAATGGCCAGGCCTATGCTTTGCAAAAGTTACAAAATAAATGTATATGCAATGTTGGAAGTTTGGTCATCTGAGACTGAACACATTGTACCCTCAATATTGTCACATGGCTGTATGACTAAACAAACAGAATATATCTCAATTTCATTTTCAGCATAGGCAATTTTGCTATATTTTTCACTGTCAAACACATTCAGCTTTAAAATTTTAGAGAAGAATATCTTTTTCTTTAAGCCATCTCTGCTGTGTTTCCATTTAATAGATAATGTAAAGCTGTTGTAATTCAGCTTTTGAAATTAAATGACTGTAATTCACTTCAGTGATCTTAATTTCACATGGGTTACTGTAAATAATGGAGAGACTCATTTTTGCACTGTGGTAGGGAAAATGTTTTACTAAAATTCACTGCATTTGTTTATAAAACGGAGGCTCGTGAGGTCTTAGAGTGCCACGCAATAAGTTTTTTAAGTTGTGCAATATTAAAATCAGTTCTGGAAAGGTGGGAGTTCAGTTCTGCTGTATCAATTTATATATAAATTAAAAATCAGTACAAGAGAATAATTAATAGGCCACATTTGACACAAATGTGTGAATTAAATTGGTTGTATAAAGACCTAAGTTTGCATATCAATAAGTAACAAAATGGATTTGAGTGAGCCTCTGTTCTAAAACTGATTAAAGTGTGGACCTCTGTTAAGATGCAGCTAAACATTGTCAAAGGTCATATTTTCTAAACATTTGGTGACCAAAGATGGCAAAAAAGGAAGAACAAACTCATGCTGCTTCATCAGCAAAGACAAACGTATTAAAGAAGAAGTGGATTACGTATCAGTTTCATTCATAGAAAACATATTCTCTGTCACTTTCCAGTCAGTGGTTAAAATATGGTGAGAGCTGCACACAGAGAGCCGTCAGAGATCATAACAGAATATGTAAATCTACCCGATGTACCAGCCAGGAGTCGCTTGAATAAAGTTGGTGAAGAGACTCCTGCTGCAGCGGGTAAGACAGAAATCCTTCAGCAAATATTTCCACTTTCAAATGTGAATATGTTGGGAAACTCTTTGTGAAAGGTACATTTTGAAATTAGAGAAGAATATATTTATCAGTATTATGTGAAAACATAAAAAAAAAACCTCTTACCTATCTGCTTTTTTTTGCAATATTATTCAATGAGTTTGCAATTGTGTGGACCATTTTCATACTGTCATTATGTACCTTATTGATCCTTTTATTTTTAAAATTATGGCATTAACATGATTTTTTTTCAATCCACTTTGTAATAGTTTAAAGAGGATTTTATTCAGGATTTGTGTGGTTGTGAAATGCAAATGGAAAGTAGCTGGTATTAGCACAGTTCCCCAAAAATACCAACTGCAAGAGAATACTAATTAATTTATTTGTAATTTCAAGAAACTTCTGAAAAGTATCTGTTTTGTTTATATGTATTATTGCTTTAATTTGTTTTTTGTCTCATTTACTTTATTCATGCTTATTTTTTTACATTTTTAAATCTACTGTCCTTTAATGGATCTGAATTACCTGGAAAACTACTAAATAAAGCTCAGAATGTATCTTTTGGCTTTGTGAGTTGGGTTTTACTAAGCAAAGTTACCCAGAAAACTCAGAGAACCTTCCTCTTTAGATGAGGCTGCTAATACTGTATTCATGTCTGTGTGATTTCTGTATTCAGGAACGAAACTGATCAGGCTGGTGGCTGTGAGCTTTGGACTTTTGTGTATTATGCAAGTCATTCTCAACATCTCCTTCCGTCTTGCGCTGTGTGAGTTACTTTATATTGTGTCACTGTTTAAACTGTTTCCGCTGACCTCATTCAAAGTTTAATTTGTATTTTTTAATACCAGAAAGTATCCCTGGTTAACACCACAGATCATTTGTTTAGATCATTTGATTAAGTACTGATGCCTCATTAAAATTCAGGTTCATTCACAGCTACAGTTCCTAAAACCTGTTCATAAGTGTTTATACCCTTAAGGTTGGCTGACAATCAGACAGAGACAAAAGTTTGGTGAGGTTTAGAGTCACAAGCTGCCATGAAACAGTTAAAGATCTCTGGAAGATTACAACAGAAAAGGATGGGACTTTCCAGTTCAGATCACACTTCAAAACTGTGTCTTTGAATAAAATGAAACGACAGTGACTAAGTCATAACTTTCTACCAGTGCACTTTCTTATACCTCAGTGCACATCACAGAGTCGATGAGGACTTTCTGCATAATTATCCTTCTTCAAAATCAGTTTCTGGTTTTAAAAAGTATTGTTGAATGACACCAACATTACAGCTTGCCATTGTATCATCCTACAGTGTTTGAACAGAGTCATAGGTGAGCTGGTGTGCTTGGGCTGCAACGAGTCAAGAGGGATGGGTGGAAAGAGAGGCAGGGACTTTAAGATCTGCATATTCTAGAGGTAACTACAGTGTAGAGTTACATGTAAGTCGTTATCAGGCAGTAAGATATTAAAACAACAGATCGAGCCCTTCTCTCATTGGTCACCACAGCCTCAGGTGGGAGAAGTCAGGTGATCAGTTTTGATAACACACCTACTATCAGTCACTCAGCAGCAGCAAGCAGAAATATGTAATTTTGGATACACAAATATGAGTTTTTAACTGATAAAATCAATGACTTAAGAGGCACTTGAAGTCACATTGACTGTAAAATAATGTAACATGAGAGTTTTTCTGCTCTTTCAGACAAGAAGACATCAGATATTGAGATTATCTGCAACAACGTGTCGGAGACAGACGAGCTGAGAAAACTGGCTGGTAAGTGTGAGGATGAAACTCATCACATTAAAGTCCAAGTCACTGGCATAATTGTGTGTCATATAGAATCATCACATGACAAAATAACTTAGAATAAATTATGACTATCCACAGTTGTAAAAAATGTGTACAGCAAACCAATTCCTCCACCGCTTTTTGCTTTAGCTGTGTCAACCCCTGCAGTTAAACACACATAATTAAGCAGCAACACATAGATTATATCTCATTATTGTTGGGAGAAGCTGTCTTTGAATTAAAGGGATCACGATGGAAACTGGACATGTAAATTTACTTGTTAATTTCAGAGACATTAATGGTCTTTTTGCTTCCACAACAGATCACCATTTTCAACAAGGATGGGTATACATCCGCCCCAGTTTCTATTATATTTCTTCTACCACGAAAACCTGGAAGGACAGTAGAAAGGACTGTCTGCAAAGAGGGGCCGACCTGGTGATTATCGACTCCATAGAAGAACAGGTGTGTGTGTGTGTGTGTGTGTGTGTGTGTGTGTGTGTGTGTGTGTGTGTGTGTGTGTTCATGTGTATTAATATTAAGATCAATTAAATTTGTAATGATGAGTGATTTTCTCTGTAAGGACTTTACAAGGAAATTTCACAAACCCTTGTGGATTGGACTGACTGAGGGAGGGAGAAAAGGAGAGTGGCAGTGGGTGGATGGGACTCCACTGACGACAAGGTTCACACACAATTATTTTATTTAACTTAAATCAATCCTGAAACTCTTTACCTTAAAGCTCACTACAGATTTCAATGGCAGTTTAGTAAATACATTAAACTTTCACATTCTTGCTCTCTGTTAAATGCTTCTTGAGTTGTACTCTTTCATTTATTTCCTGTTTTGCTTTCTGTTTCAGCTACTGGGGCACCGGGGAACCCAACAATTTTGAGGGCAAAACAGAAGACTGTGTAGAAATAAAGTTCCACGATAACAAAAACAGCTGGAATGACATACCATGTGAAGACTTAAACTTTTGGATGTGTGAAAAGAAAGTGTCTCTGTAAGTCAGCTTATATGATATCCTGTAAAGCTGAACAGCACTTTAAGGTTTAATCTGAATTCACAAAATCATATAATCTGAAAGGTTGTCTGACAGTCTACAGCTCTACAGTTTCATTTAGCAGACGCTTTTATCCAAAGCGACATACACCTGAGAATAGATACAGCACAAGTAAGGATCTAGTCAGGAGAAAACAACCTGGATAAGAGCCATAAAACAAGTTCAAGTGTGACAGTCCCATGTCTCTGTACTATAAATGTGAAGATGTTGGATTTTGGATTATAATAAACTGCACAATTACAAAAATTACATAAACCTAACAGATTAATGCAGCAATGTAAAGTATTACTGTTCCCTACATTCAGTTATGTAATCACATTAGTTACTAGCAGTGCCACCTTGATCTTCTTAGACATGCAACTGAGCCTTAATGGAAAATTTTGATGGCAAAACCATCATATTTTGCTGTTTGGGATGGTTTTCACCAGCTGTACTGTTGACTTTGAGTAAATGCTTTATTACAGTGAGTAAAAAATAAAGATCTTGTATGTTAGGTTGGGGATTTGTGCATTTGTGGTAGTAAATGTGCAAATGTAAGGTTTAATGTTGTGTTTTTTATACTGTTAACTGAAAATTACATGACAGTGCGTCTCAAGTGATGTTGCAGAGTAGCGCAAAAGTAATGTAACAGACAATGTGATGGATTACTTTCTACTGGGAGTAAAATAAGTGATGCCTTATGTTTTTTTTTTTTTTTTTTTTAAATATTGAGAAAAATGAATTACTGTTTTTTTTTTTAGTAACAACCCCAAATCAATTCACCCCACATGACATTTTGGGAGAAACTTTCAGACAAATTTTTCTGGGTGGGAAACATACAGTTCTGTTCAGTATAAATACAAGCAAATGTGACTCTCTCTGATATACTCAAACAAATGGTGCGCATAACTGAAAATAAAAAAATGACATTTTCTTGTCATTCATAATAAATAACTTTTTTAAAAAGGCGTTTGGAATGATCCACTCAAACAGCCCCAATTTAAATCCCACTAACACATTGTATGATTATTTGAGATGAGAAGTATATGCAAATAACCCCTTAAAGACTTTGCAACTACAGGAATTTTGCATTAAATTGTGGTAACAAATTTCAGTAAGTAGATGTTATAGTGCGGTAGAACGTGATATAAAATACCTCCAAAACGTGGTATCTGTAAGAGGGACAATTCAGCTTCCCGTGTCAAGCGTACGCTTACTTTTTCCACATAGGGATTTTAAATGTATTTTTATTTTTGTTAAATTAATTATGTTATTGCTTAAATATATCACCTTTATCTTTGGGCACTCTTTCAAAGAAGTTCAAATGTTTGATTGTTCAAACATGCTTTAAAAGTTAGCAATTTATAAAAACTGTACACTGTAAAACATTGTAAAATAATTTCTTCAAATCAACTCATCTTTTGTCATTTACTTAATGTGAATATATGAATTTTTTTGTTAATTTCTATTTAATTTAAGTGTCTATTTTTTGCATTTTCAGGCCATGTTAGAACTTAAAAACATGGGCTCTTATAACTTGAGACACTTTAACTTACAATGATGAATTGAATGAATGAACAGCTGAGAGTTCACTCAACTCATTAAATTAAGTTTATAAGAAACAAAACCAGCATATAACCAGATTTCCCAGGATGCAATGTTACACAGTTAAAACTCTCCAGAGACTCTTGTTTCTGGGCTTTAAGAAAACAAACATGCTGGAAACTTCAATAAATGTTGAATTAAGTTCTTTTCAAAATAATCAAAACAGTTCTAACCATGACAAACGTTCATACTTATTTCAGTCCTTACACCTGTAGACTAACAATCTATAACCAGGAGCAGCTTCACAGATTATATTTATACTGACTTTGGTCAAAAATGGCTCCAACAGCCAAGGGTTCTAAATGTTAAATAAAGAAGAAATTATTTCAACTTACAAAATCTAAAAGGAAGTGTCTTGAACTTTGTGTTTTTTTCCAAATACGTTTGATTTAACTCAACTAGTTTCACACTTTCACAGCCCTCAAGATGATTTTGAACTAATTTATCGGCCAAAGTGCAGCTACCTCACATTTCTAAGGTAGCAAGAGAACATATGCTTCTGAGCTGAATGAGCTTAAAATGATCTACAGTGCACTTGCTTCTTCACATGACTAATATTTTTACATATATATTCAACATGGAAAAAGTCTTTATGCCTGAGTTTTGTCCTTCGTTTCCGTCTCATCTTCAATCACAGAAGGCCAACTCGCTGAAAATTCACCGTTTTCTCGTCTCTACTTTTATTCATTCAACAATAACTGAACTCTAAATTGTAAACTTGTCCCTATTTATTAAATCAGTTGTTAGAGTTTGATGAGTATTTAATTGATTTAGAGCAAAAGCAGACGACCAAGCAGTGATTACCCATGACTTCCTTTTTTTTTTTTTTTTTTAGTTCTTCCCCTTTTTAGATACTGTGTCCTGCCTCTTTCTGCGAACAGACAGAACCATTATATCCAGATTAAATGAATACCTTTCACATCTCCGAGTGTTTTCATGTATGACTGCTATAAGAAAGCAATGTTGGAGGAACTGCACACTGAGCCTGGCAGCGTCAGGAAGGTTCACTGGGATCAGGACGACAAGGACAGTATAGTGGACATCTATGTGAGTGCAGAAAGCCTGAGAGTGTATGACAACCCCTGGACAGAAGGCAGGTCACCAAATACACCTGGACCTGCAGGAGCTCAGCGCACAGGTATGGACTCAACAGGCATGAACGACAAATACAAAAGTATGGATGGCTCAGATTTAGATTTTATCATATTTTTTTTTCTTTTAAACAGGTTGGTTTGGTTTTGGTCTGTGTGGTAGCCTGAATACTGTTGTCTCTACGCAGGTGTTTAAATATATTTGTGTATTACAATTTATGAATTCAGATTACAGAAATTCATCTAGTATTTGATGCATTTGATTTGTGTTAAATGTATTTCTGAAACTTTCTTTCCTTTGTGAAGTGTCTTTGGTGAATGAAAACTCTAGAAGAAGGAGGCATGTCAGAGGCGATACAGCGTTTCTGGGTCTGTTGTGTCTGCTTTTCCTGGCTGGGATCATCTGTCTGGTAGTCAAAAGTAAGCGTTTTCCAAATGATGATAGAAATAAAAAAATAACATGAAGAAAATTTCATGTTGGTAATATGAGAGCGACAGGAAATAATTACTTTCTGTTTTGTTGCTCTCTTTGACACATCAGTGAATAAACACAAAACCATCTGGGAAAGAGAGAGACACCAGTTATGCGTTGATTTAAACAGAATTGCTGCGCAGTTAACAGCCAATAACACTAAACTCAGCAACGAAAGAAATTACTGGAAGACACTTTGTGGTAAGCAGAATATAATCATTTCTGATTCATCACTTCTATCTCTGAATAAGAATCGTATGTTGATTGTGTTTGAAAATGCACTAACCCTTGCTGTGTCTTTACAATCTGAGAGGATCCTCTGTTTTCTTAGTTTACTTTATTTTGCAAAATAGACAACAACATTACAAAATAGACAACAAAACTATACAAGCAACAAGTTATTATTTTAATTTTTAATCCTAAATAGACACCTATGATTTCAAAACAGAAAGTGGGAAGTAGGGTGAGATGCACCTATTGTTCCTCTCTGTGCCCTACATAAGGAGGTCAAACTGCTGACGTGTAGTTCCACCTGTGAATCAGAGACTTTTCACCATTGGGTGGACTTCTGTGTTTCTCATAAAGTGAAAAATGAGACAATGAGCCAAGCAAACAAGTTCCTTCTGTACCACACCTTAACCACATAAATACCAATGAAGACAAAGCAATTGGGGATAATTAAGAAGAATTACAAACAGAAAATACATAAAAAATCCAGTTCCAGGCACGAAAGATGGGTTCAAAAAGTAAAAGGTCTTTGGTGGATGAGAGAAATTGAAACACACCAACCTGTGATAGTTTTCTTCTTTTTTCCATTTGTCCAAATTGTTTTTTAAAAAATCGAAGAAAAATTCACTAATAACAAAAAACTGCTGAAAAATGTGTTTTCATGATTCAGTTATTCACCTATTTGTAAGAATTATTGACTCACGTGAGCTCTGAACTTCAGTGTTTTGCTTTTGCTTGTTATGAATGATATGATTTTAAGACCTTAGCAAGTCAGTTTAAAACTCTACAGCTGTAAAAAATAAAAATAAAAAATACTGTTATACTGCAGAATACTGACTGATAAAATGTTGCTTTTACTCTGACTGATTCCTATGTGTCTACCTTTAGAAACACAGAAAAAAAGGAACTGAGAGTGAATGGATGGGACACCACTCACCACAGAACAGTGTGTATTGGAATTACTATTCAAAGACATTTGGACAAAAGGATTTCTTTTACTGCGTTGTATTACATTAGCAACACCAGTGAAAAAGTAACTTATTCTAATGTAGATAAAAATATATCACTTCTTGTGCAATGCTGCAATTTTGTGGCTTTTTTGAATATCCAAAACTAATTCTAAATAGTACATAAAGTTGTTATATGTTACTACAGATTGTCTGTCATCTGCATGGTTTTCTGTAGATTTGCTTGTACATGTGTGTTTATTTTAGTCATGCTGTTTTTGTCTTATAGTACAACCAAAATTTAACAGTAGTAGTAATTATTAGTAGATCAACTCCTTTTGAAAATCAACAGATTTTATTTATAAGGGGATTAGAATCACTCAAATTGTTGTCATTTAAAAAAAGAGTGTATAAATGTTTACAAGAAAATTAACATTTAGGTTTTGTAATTTTAAATGATTGAAATGTCTGTGTTTTTTCTGTCTCTGCAGATACCTGTTACAACCCCGGCTCGGGGGGGGGGGGGGGGGGGGGGGGGGGAGGGAAGCAACATAAACAGTTGTGGATGGTAAAAAAAAAATCTAATTATTTATTACAGAAAAGGTTGAACAGAAAATGTGCAAAATACTATACAAACTGAGGCAGAACTGAGGAAAAGGGCTGGGGGGTGCTGCTCAAATCAAAGAAAACTTCAAAACACAACAAGAGTTCTCATAAGGAGAACTTAACGCTACCATCGTGGTGGACAAAAGAAAAACGGAACAAAAAGGCTCACTAAAGAGGAACTGGCAAAACAAAACTTACACAGGAGTCAGCACCCCTAATCCTGGTGAAACCTAAACAGAAAGAACTACCTGGAATGAAATGAGGCTGTATCAGTTTTTAATTCTAGGCCTGGCCCAATTCCTAGCACACACAGACAATCTTGCCTCGACCACACAGGGCACGTTAGGAGTCAGCTGCCCCGTTCAGTGGAACTGCCAACTCTTTTAAAGGAGTTGGCAGTTTTCGGTTGGACAGCCTGGTAAGCGCCGCACCAATCACTGGACTCCCGGCCGCAGCCACGCCTCCGTCGTCGTGGTCCAACCAGGGAGTGGGGATCACACAGCCCTATTTGCATAAGCCACAATATTTAGTTAACACACACCCGGGGTAGGAGGCGCTGGCCGTAACAATACCAAACAAAGGCTGCACAGTGAGAGAAAAGTTACAAAATGAAGATACACAAGCATTATTATCTTTCTAATAAAGATTTACATATAATTGTTATGTAGGATAATTGTTACTGCCTGTTTAATATTCTCCATGTTTTACTGCAAAGCACATGAAATTTACCTGTGTATAAAATGTGCTATAGTAATAAAGTTGTCTTGCATTAACTACCTGATCATTTCACTGCTTGCACAGCTGGACACTGACAAGCAGTAACTGTGGCTTTCTTTATTCAAAACATCACATGAATAATTTTCTGCATTGGTACATACTTGTAGTAGTCCGTTTAAGGTAATTCATGTTTGTCCTCTCAAACACCGCTGCACCAATTGTCACGGAATTATCTTGATTTGTTATAATGATATTCAAAGTCATTCCACACTATAACCCTCCACACAGCATGGCAGGAAAACATGGAAATTAAAGCAAGAAGTGGCAGAAAAACTGTCAGAGACTTATTATGTATTAAAGTATAACATTAGGGCTTGTGATTACATATGTTTAATGTGAAAGTGGACATAAATAATCACATAAGCTAATAGTAAATGATCTGAAGGCTGAAAAATATAAGGTTGAAGATTCATGTGTTAACTGTCCAAGACAGTATTGGGAATAATGTTGAAGACGAAAAGATAGAATAAACACAGATTATATGTGATTTTGATGTAAATATGACATGTGCCTCCTAAACATTAAGCTGGACACACTGGAGGGACTATAGCAAGTCTAGTTCAAGTTCCTGCACTCTGTGACAACTTTTAGTTGTAGAGATCAGCTCAGTTTGTTTGTAATCCCTGCGTGTTGTACAATGAACCTACAAGCAGATCAAAAATCGCTGACTTATTTTCTTCCTTTCAAGTGTGTAGAATAATGCAGAATATTTCAGTGAAAATTTTTCACCAGTTAAAGGATTAAAAAAGGCTTTGGCGCTTTCTGCATGATTATCCAACAAAATATCTGGATTTATACAAGAATGAAGTACTAAATACTGAAAATGAACATTTTCAAAATGAATTTAGTAATTTGTCTAGTTGGATACAAGAAGTTAACAAAAATAGGTGCATACACTGAATAATCAACACTTGTGGAGATTTCAAAAAAGGACTTTAGGCATCATTTGACTTGTTAGTATATGTTTGGTTTAAGAGTTATGTTATGACTTAATTGTTTAGAACTAAGACAAAAGTAAAGTTGACCTGTAGTCTGAACTGCAAAAGATGATTTTAGATACATGGATAAATCGATAGATACTTTATTAATCCCGAAGGAAATTCAAGTGTTCAGCAGCTTACATACAACATGAATAACAAAAAAGGCAGGGCAGGCAGGTTAGTAACATTAACATTAAAGTTAGTATATACTCTAAAAATCTTGCTGTACAATGCTATAATAAAAAAACACTCCTAATTTTAAAATCTATAGAATACTAAATGTAATTAAAATTCATTATACAATATTTACACATTTCAAGGCATGGTGATTAAAGTGAATTTGAGTGATTTAAAGTGACTTGACAGGTAGTAGGAAAACATCAAACTACCTAAGGTGCATGGATATTCTACAATCAATTTTATTTTTTACCACAAAGCAGCAGAGAGTGCTACCACCCACACCAAAAAAAACCAAACAAAAACAGTTAAGTCTTGGATTTACTCCTTTTTTATATGAACAGGCTCAGGTGAAGACAAAAATGAAACTGAGTGCATTAAGTTTGAATCTTGTAGGAAATTAGTTTCAGCACATTGAACTGTCGTCAAACTTAATAAATACTCTTTTCACCTCTAGAATATTTAGAAAACTTGCATTAAACCAGAGAAGTCTAAATTCACACTTAACAGACACATCTCTTGACAAGCTAAGGATGAAGAAATCATGGTGCAGAACATATTTACTTATTCTATATCTTTTGTTCTTGTACCTCACATTTCAACCAATAGGCCTCCTGTTAAAATCAGGCAAGAACAACCTGCTGTTGCAGTTCATTGAAATGAACTGTTCAGTTGTTAAATGAGTTGAACCTCTGCAGTCCTGAACTCTGGGCCATGTTATTCAAAGTGGTGCAACTAATTCAGGTTAACATGCTGTTATCAGGCTACAATAAGTCTGATTATTCTGGCACAGTTAATGTGGTTCTTTGAAATCAGTCTGGTGATTGATTTATCAGTCCTGGACGACGTTATCTTGCGTAACAGAGGAAATGAGCCAGTGATTACAGTTTGAACAAGAGCAATAATAAATCCATAGACAGCAAGTCTGAGGTTTGTTTTTCCTGCATTGTTACTGGTGTCATTTGTCATTCAATGAGCTCCACACTGTTTCCACACTTTTTAAACATCACGAGTGACTGCAATTGCACAGTCAGTAAAGCTTGGTACATGACTGCTGGATTTCTCTCGGTGCATATCTATAGGATGAGTATAAAAACACGATCCAACAGACTGTCAATAGGCCTGCACAGGTTTGGGTCAGGAATGTTGCTCTGATTTGGTCCACATTCGTTTTAAACAAACTTCAACGAACCAGAAAATACAGACTTATACCAAACTGTCCTCATTTTAATTCTCAGTTTGAATAATGGGGCCCTATAGGTATGGTGCCAGTAGGTAGTGCTAGAGAGCCAGACACTAACAGACAACAGGGTAGATAGTCCAGGTTTTACTGTGCACAGAAGTGGAAAAAATGTCTATATAGATGTAAAAGCATTACACAATGCGTAAAACAAACCTCTCTCTCTCACTTTGCAGTGAAAATGAAAAGCTACAAGCCATACAAATTCTATATAAAATGCACAAACTATTGTATCTAGTCATATAGTGTAAAACAGCATTAAATTGATGTTTCCACTAAACAGAACTCTGCATCAAATATCTTTACAACTCCAATAGATTAATCTATCACAGTCACTGGACAAACTACACACTGAACACACCACTACTGTTAAACCAATATTAGTTTGAGGTGTGTGTAAAGTCTAAGTGTGTTCTGATTGTTGGTTCTCCTTATATAAGGAAACGTCACATATCTGACCTTTATCTGGAAGGATTTTTTTTCTCTGTTATATGTTTCAATGAACAACAGGATGTTCTGGTTCATTCACAAAATGCCGTTTACTAACCTGAATGTGTCAGAGGGCAAAACACCTCAACACCAATGTTCCCTCTAATTTTTCCTGAGTGTGAGCAAACACACAAACTCCCTGAGCGTCCCTTGGACCACTGTGAGCAACATCAGACGTGTGCACTGTGGTCACACCAGCATCACATCCATTCAAGTTACATGGTTCATTAAAAGAATCTAATTACAGCATTTACATTTCTGTTAAAACACTTTGTCAACAGGAGCCAGTTGAAGGCTGCAGTGATTTTAGTGACACTACAATGTATAAGAGTGAAGTTATTGAATATTTGTCTCTCTTTACTGTTGCAGCGGTTTTGCAAATTGCAGACGGACCCTGTTCACTCCATAGACACCAATGTTATTCCTGTAGCTTGAAAGACAGCTACTTTTGATAAAACTGGGCTTGTAGCACATTGTCTGCCTTGCAACAATGGGAAAGAGGCACCGTTTATGTTTTGACAACCTATATCTAACGAGTTATTGATGCTGGAAGCCCGAATCTGTGAATATCTTTCCAACTTTACTGAACTTGGGGCCACTCCCACCTAAGGAGTGATATATTTAATTTTGAAAAAAGCATTTAGCCATACTTAAAGCTTTAAGTGCTTTATTAACACGGAACTAAAAATTTTGTATTGTTTTATTATCACAGGTTCTGTCTTAAAAGAGGTGGCATCATTTTAAACAGAAAAATCAAACTAATAAAATGTAATGACCAACCAGTGAGTAATACTGGATTCTGCAAAAACATAAACAACTTTTTTTAAAAAATCTAAATCTTATCTTAACACAGTTAATGTATTAACTTATTTTTGTGTGTATGCATGTATTTATTGATTTATTTAGTACTGTTAACATATCAGAGTTCTGAGTGAGTTTTTCTTAAGATAGGCAAAGGCCATTTATTGATTACATATAGGCTCTTAAATGTTTATTAAAAACTGAAAAGCATTAAAAAAAAAAAAACAACTTAGGCATTTATTGAGTCACTAAAATATTGTAGAGTACAGACCACATCAGCATGATTATAAGCATCCTCTGGTAAATTAACAACCAGATACTGATGTCTCTCACCATATGGACTTCAGGAGATGACTGGGGGATGATAAACTGTGACCTACTGGTTGGGTTCTCTCTGTTCTCATGTTTCTTACATGTTTGTCCCCTCACAGCCGGGTCCTAATGTTTTTTGAGCAACACACCATACTATGACGTTTTTACAATGATGGTTCTACTATGGAACCAGTTTGACATGTTCAGGTGTTCTTTGTGTGAAAACTCAGAGATTTCAGGGATCAGAAGGTGGTTTTCAACTTTCTTTGTTAACTTTCTGCTTCAAATTTAAACTAAATTTCCTTCACTAACCCAGCCCTCTGGACTCCCAGTAAGCTGTGTTCCTATTGGCTGTCCAGGTGGCTGCTTGGTGTTATTAGGAACACCTGAGCAGCTCAGTGTCTTCCTGCTTTATTTAGCTGCAGACAAACATTTCCTCTGCTTCTCTTCACCAGTGAACCTTGACTCTTGCTTCAGTTTGTTCTTTAGTCGTTGGCTTGCAGCTTCCAGAAGTAAAATCGTCTTTAATGTGTTTCTTGGTGTGTTTTAGGGCTTTGTACTGGATAGTTGTCTTGGTAAATGTGGTTCTTTAGCCACAGTTAGCACATGGTGTTAATGTGTCAGTGATTAGTGGATTTGGTGCAGGTGAGTTGTGTCTTTATCTTGGCTGTAGTGAGTCTTTAGAGGTTTTTGGTCAGACACATTCTGTGTTCTTGTTTGTGAACCAACGTTGGTTGTCCAGAAGGTGAGAGTTCCTGTCCTGATTCTCTGTTCTCAGAGGTTCTCTGGTAGGCTGCAGGAGACTTTAGCGTTTGGGTTGTGCTAGTTTGGTTTTTGTACGGTTTCATTTGGACGACTATCTTGAGGCCCCTCCATGTGGTTTAGTGAGGTTTTCTGGAACAGTTCTACATAGCAACCTGCAGCAGAAGAGACTTTGAGAGTTTTTAGGAAGTTCTGGAGACCAGACTTTAGAGCAGCAGAAACATTTGTCAGTAGTTTGAGCAGGAGAAGGTGAGCTTCAGAGTAGAAATGAGATGGAAACCTTCTTGACCTGTGTGGTGAGGTCCTGTACCAAGAGTTTGAGCAGGTTGTGAAGAGTCTGTAGTTCTTTGGTCTGAAAGCACAAGAAGAGTCGACTCATTAAAGGAGAAAACAGGAGATATTGTTGGTTCTTCTGTCACTCTGCAGTTTCCTTAGACTGAATATCAAGTTTATATTTTAAATGATTTCCCATGTGAGCCCAAGAAGACTTCAATAAACTCCCTCCATCCCCTGGACACAACATATTTTATTACCATGTTAAATGTTTTTTTTTTTTTTTTTTTTTTTTTTTTTAATGTTTTTGAGTTTTAATCATAGTTTTTTCTCTTTGCTTGTTTAGTTTTGTCATCTGTGTAAAAGGTGCTAAACAAATAAAGTTGAATTGATAAACTGAATAATTGACTGACTCATGATTGTGACAACAGAAATATTTTAATTGTGATTTAAGGGTTTATTTCATTTTTAAGGTTGGGGTTAAAATCTTGACAGAAAAAGAATATTAAAGAAATAAACTACATAACAAAAAGCAATTAAATCAAACAAAAAAATTAATACAATAAAACTTTTAAAAAGTTTTATTGTTAAAAAGATTTAAGAAATTTAAGATGTAATTTTCTAATTAAACATTTAATTTTTTAATTAAATGTTT
This sequence comes from Amphiprion ocellaris, assembly GCF_022539595.1. Lineage (NCBI taxonomy): Eukaryota > Metazoa > Chordata > Actinopteri > Pomacentridae > Amphiprion > Amphiprion ocellaris. Next base: position 10,700,011 of record NC_072769.1, read on the forward strand.
TGTCTTTTTAAAGGTCTAATAATCTAATTAAATGTTTTGCATTTTTTTAAATGTTTAATATTCTTGTTTAATTTTATTTTTTAAATGTTTAATTATGGAAAATATTTTATCTGTAATTTTTAATATTTGTATTTTAAAAATTTTGTTTAATTTCATAATGACATGTATGTTGTTGAATTATCTAATTCAATATTTTGTCTGTTTAATAGAGTTAAACATTAAATACAATTAAATTATATGTACATATACCACCTTTTAATGTTTACTTTTCTTTTTAAATGCTTCATTGTATTTTCTGTTTAATTCCTATTTGAAGTTTTATTGTCTTTAAGATGTAATTTTCTAATTAAACATTTAATTTTTTAATTAAATGTTTTGTCTTTTTAAGGGTTTAATAATCCGATTAAATGTTTTGCATTTTTTTAAATGTTTAATATTCTTGTTTAATTTTATTTTTTAAATGTTTAATTATGGAAAATATTTTATCTGTAATTTTTAATATTTGTATTTTAAAAATTTTGTTTAATTTCATAATGACATGTATGTTGTTGAATTATCTAATTCAATATTTTGTCTGTTTAATAGAGTTAAACATTAAATACAATTAAATTATATGTACATATACCACCTTTTAATGTTTACTTTTCTTTTTAAATGCTTCATTGTATTTTCTGTTTAATTCCTATTTGAAGTTTTATTGTCTTTAAGATGTAATTTTCTAATTAAACATTTAATTTTTTAATTAAATGTTTTGTCTTTTTAAGGGTTTAATAATCCGATTAAATGTTTTGCATTTTAAAAAATGTTTAACATTCTTCTTGTTCAATTGTATTTTTTAAATGTTTAATGATGGAAAATACTTTATCTGTAATTTCTAATATTTGTATTTTAAAAATTTTGTTTAATTTCATAATGACATGTATGTTGTTGAATTATCTAATTCAATATTTTGTCTGTTTAATAGAGTTAAACATTAAATACAATTAAATTATATGTACATATACCACCTTTTAATGTTTACTTTTCTTTTTAAATGCTTCATTGTATTTTCTGTTTAATTCCTATTTGAAGTTTTATTGTCTTTAAGATGTAATTTTCTAATTAAACATTTAATTTTTTAATTAAATGTTTTGTCTTTTTAAGGGTTTAATAATCCGATTAAATGTTTTGCATTTTAAAAAATGTTTAACATTCTTCTTGTTCAATTGTATTTTTTAAATGTTTAATGATGGAAAATACTTTATCTGTAATTTCTAATATTTGTATTTTAAAAATTTTGTTTAATTTCATAATGACATGTATTGTATCGTGTTGAATGATCTCATTCAATATTTTTGTCTGTTTAATAGAGTTAAACATTAAATTACATTAAATTATATTAAACAGACAAAATATTGAATGAGATCATTCAACACGATACAATACATGTCATTATGAAATTAAACAAAATTTTTAAAATACAAATATTAGAAATTACAGATAAAGTATTTTCCATCATTAAACATTTAAAAAATACAATTGAACAAGAAGAATGTTAAACATTTTTTAAAATGCAAAACATTTAATCGGATTATTAAACCCTTAAAAAGACAAAACATGGGTACCCATATAGCTCAACGGGTTAAGCGGGTGACCCATGTACAGGGGCTAGTCCCTGACGCACCGTCCCGGGTTCGAGTCCCGGTAGCGGCCCTTTGCTGCAAGTCTTCTCCCGGCTTTTCTCACCCGTTTCCTGTCTGTCTCTTACTACACCTATCCAATAAAAGGCCAAAAAAACCCAAACATTTAATTAAAAAATTTAATGTTTAATTAGAAAATTATATCTTAAAGACAATAAAAGTTCAAATAGGAATTACACTGAAAATACAATGAAGGATTTAAAAAGAAAATTAAACATTAAAAGGTGGTAAAACATTTAAAAAGAAAAACCTTAAAGATTTAATCGAAACATTAACAGACTGTCTGAAGGTTCAAACTAACAGAGAACTACTCAAGAACTTTTAAGATTTCAGTCCTCAGACTGTGTGAAGGTTCAAACTAACAGAGAACTACTCAGGAACTTAGAAGATATCAGTCCTTGGACTGTCTGGAAGTTCAATCTAACAGAGAACTACTGTGGGACTTAGAAAATTTCAGCCCTCAGACTGTGTGAAAGCTCAGGTCCTGAGGACTCGGGAGGTCTGGAGGCTTTGAAAGTCTTGGAACTGAGGGTTCAACCCTCCAGCACAAAGGCTGAAGTCCAACCTCCTGAGAAAAACGATCGAGTCGAGACTCAAGTTAAAAAAAACTCGAAAATGGCAAAAAAAAAAAAAAAAAAAAAAAAAAGATGATAAATGCGCAAAAAAAAAAAAGTATCGCGCGCAGCTTAGAGGGAACAGTGGTCCCAAAACTGTTGATAAATTATTTCTCAATAAAACCTCATAACCAGTTACATAAGCACACCCTCTTTACTGACCTCTTTACCAATAAACCCCAAGACATACTTTGCCAAAATCCATAATAATCCATAAAATCTTTATTTGCACCAGCCCCATGTGAAAATGACATCAGTGTATTTGTAGAGCGTCTCATGAATGTAGCAGCACCGTTTAAATGTTTCATAACACAGAATATAAGCAAAGAATATATAGGGATACAGACAAACATGGGAAATAAGAAACGTGCTCTTCAATAGTTATTGTCATTATTATTACTAGTAATATTATTTTTGTGTCCACTACAACCCATACAATCATCTAGTGTAGTCAAACAGGAATGTGTGCATGGCGAATCAAATCCAAAACAATCCATGAACCAACGACCACGTCTTGATTGCACTTCATATTATTGACCACTAGATGTCGTACTCGAGCACTGTGTGTCATTGAGGCCTCGAGTAATGAACCATGTTTTGAATGAAGTGTCGAAGCTTCAACAAAGCCTCGATAAGCCATCACTACCTGTGTGTAAAACGCAACACAACTGAACAAATGAACAGCACTAAATGTGGACATAAAATAGTGCCACATATGAAGGCAGTGGAGGGCGCGCATTGATACAATGTTATCCGCCTCATCTGACCTCATTTCCGTCTCTCCAGACAGACTTTTGTCTGCCGGCATTTTCTTTTCAGTTACCCGGTGTGGATTTCAGCTCTTGGTTAATCTACTGTTTTGTTGGCCGGCTGAAGTTATTTTCGCTAAGTCCCCTTTTCCACAGGACTCTGCTACGCAATGCCTGGGTTTTCAGACAGAGACCGTGGCAGAGATAGAGGGTAAGTCGAGTGTCGGCTCCGGCTTTCTGAACGTTAGTCAGGAGCAGCAGCGTTAGCATTTAGCTGTTAGCTGCAGAGCTGTCACGGCTCTGTTCTCAAAACAATAGTCAACACAGTTGTTTCGCAGCCTCAAACGCCGTGTTGTTATTACGTTACATGAGTGCGCTGAGATGTGACCATAAATTGTGAGCTGGTGAGCGGCCCTGCATTGACGTATTTGTCATGTTCTTCATTTATCTGCTGACTGGAAGTAAAATGGCAGCTAACGGCGGCTCTGTGTCGCTGTCTGAGCGGTTTTCGTAGCAGCCTGCTAGTTATCTCGAAATGTGACGCAGTGGTGTCTCTTCTTGCGGATTCATTTTCGAGACGAAGGTTTGTGTCGCAGAGGCCCACTTTATTTTTAACGACTGCTTTTCCATCAGTAGTGTCTCCGGTTTGGTTCCCAACACTGAGCTCCGTAACATTTCCGTTTTATCGCCTCTCAAGCCGCTCAGTCGCGTCAAACTCAGTTCAGCTGAATTTTGCTGCGTTACCGCACCGGTTTTGTGTTTGCACGCCAATAATCAAGTACTGTAAAGTGAAAGTTGACTAAGTGTCATCAGCGATGGGTTTGAATGAACTAGCAGTTTGTTGGAAACTTAATAGTGGGATTTGTTTTGGAAAGGCCTAGATGTGCTCAGTGTTTGCAAAGCAGATATTTAGACCACCCACTTGTTCCTCTGGGATATGAGCTAGATCTGTCTTCTGTGACAAATGTCCTCAGAAACCGTTTACAATTTTCTAGCCTCATTTTTTGTTTATTGTGTTATTTTTATGTGTGTTGCTGTATGGCCCCGTGATATTAGATACAAATACGTTGTGATATTTTGGTCTTAGATAGGCCAAAATACAGGAATTTTCACCAGACAAGTTGAAAAACTATTCAGAAGAAAATAAATCATTCCAGAGTGATTGGTGTGATGAGGGAGTGCACCTTTAAAAACATTAAAGGTAATTTGTAAAAGCTGAAGAAAACAGCCCAGTATCTTTGTCATATGATGTAACATTGAATAAGACATCCAGAATAGTTTTTTGCTTTGGATGACATTCAGATCGGGATTTACACTCTACATACAGCGCTAAATGGTGCTGTTGAAACAACTACTGTTTCATTTCTTTTTGCAACTAGATCTTCCTGTTCATTGGTCAGTTTGCTGTGCACAGGAGGAGTGTGCATGTAAACAAACTCATTAAACACGTTAAAAAACACAACTCATTCTATTTTAAGAGTTGTTAAATGAGAGTAAACTTCTTGTATAGTATTCATGGCAAATGAAAATGGTGAAAGTTTTCTTTTTGCCAATAAGTTGATGCATGATTTGTTTAAATTTCACCATAGAGATGCTAATATTATATTTTGTATGGTACTAGGAGGTAGAATAGTAGGGGAAAAATAAATTTATAGGGTGTATGTAGTAAGAGACACTTTAACCAAAGAAAAGTGAAAATCTTTAAACAGTGGTGAAGATATATTAAAACTAAACTCATACTTTGTCAAGTTACAAAAATAGTGAACCCTTCACTTACAACTATGCAAAGAATCACATATTTTTATTTTCAAAACCACACCAGGACCAGGGTGTGATCACCCTATTTTCGTTAATATGGCCAAGTGATGGGCAAACAATAATCGATTTCAAATCACAGTTTGAAACAATGCAATTAGCTATTCACCAAGACTGCAATTTAGGATATACATCAGGTGGCATATATGACCCAGAGTTCTCCTTTAAGTGTCTTAATAGTTTGACAAATTTCGGGTGTCCTCTTTTTAAAAACATTTTTAAAAATCAAATCAAATTGCACTTGCAATATGTGTAAACAAAAATCACAATTAGATGTTTTCCTGAAGCCATTCAACAACTGATATGAACCTACTGATTATTTTATTGACCTTTTATATGAAAATTCCTCCCTTTTAATTAGTGCAATTTCTATGTCTGTGCCTGTCTGCCTTCTATGTAAGGTATGGTGGCGGGCCCCCTCGTTTTGGAGGTGGTGGCGGAGGCAACAGGGGTGGACCTCCTCCAGGAAAATTTGGCAACCCTGGTGAGAGGCTGCGAAAGAAGCACTGGAACCTTGATGAGCTTCCGAAGTTTCAAAAGAACTTCTACCAGGAACACCCAGATGCAACACGCAGACCAATTGTATGACCCATTTGTAAATTTTTCTCTTTTTAAAAAAATTGTAATAGGATTTATCTCCTTTTATCCTCACCTTGATACATATTTCATCTAAATGATAAGAGAAAGGACCTATATAGATCTAATGATTAAAACAAACATTCGTAACTCACACAGTGAATAGCTATTACTGCTATTTCATGCATACTTGTCTGCATGCATGTTCACAGTTTTCATTTTTTATTGCTATTTCAAATTCCAGCAAGAGGTTGAACAGTACCGAAGAAGCAAAGAAGTGACTGTTAAAGGCAGAGACTGCCCCAAACCCATTGTAAAATTCCATGAAGCTGCATTTCCAAGTGAGTCAAAATTTATGCCACCCTAATAATTTAGTGTAGTTCTCTGCCTGTCTGCTCCAGCATGCTAAATATTTTAGCATACTTCAGCAATTTAACTAGTGTGTCATCTTTCCTCAGGCTACGTCATGGATGTTATTGTCAAACAGAACTGGACTGAACCAACTCCAATCCAGTCTCAGGGGTGGCCTGTTGCCCTGAGTGGCAAAGACATGGTTGGCATTGCTCAAACTGGTTCTGGGAAAACTCTTGCAGTAAGTCAAGTGTTTTCTAGCTCAGATTTTTTTAAAAATGAGTTCTACCCAATTTTGCAAATGCAAACTGAGCCTTTAGAAAGTGGTCTGTAACCCATTTAGACCTTAGTTACTGTACCAATACTCTGTCAGTTTAGCAGAAACTCCCTACATAAGGAAAGAAAGCAGTTGCCTACTGTAGATGTGACCATTATAGTAATCACATCAGTCTGTTTTGCTCTTTGGTAGGTGTAGGTGAATTTAAAAAATATTTAATATTGTGCATTTGCTTATTTTTTTAATCTGTTACACTAGATTAGTTGTTGCAGTAACCTTACTGTACCACTCACTAGGTGGACTTGGCAGTCGACTTTCATTACACTGTTGCCCAGAGTGATTGACTCAAGATTGTCCAATTTTTGACAAAAGTTGGAACTAGAAGCATTGTTAGCACTCGTAGCTAATGTTAGAAATGCACCCTGCTGATGTTGTGGAGGTAAATGGCAGGCAGCTCCTGTTCAGAAAAACAAATGGAAATTTGTTTATCAGTCATATTAACTTTACTTTCCCTTATTTCTTAGTACCTTCTGCCTGCAGTTGTGCACATCCAACATCAGCCATTCTTGGAGCATGGAGATGGACCGATTGTAAGTGCAGTTTAAGTTATGCTGTTGTATTGTGTGACTCTGTTGTCGTAGCAAAGAATGATGACAACAATAACACTGATATCTACTCTTTTGTTGTTGGAATATTTTTACACTGTTTTTAAAGAGTGAAAATATTTTGAAACTTATCACAAAATATTAAAGAGAGGCTGACATGATGTCCTGTCTTCATATCCTACAGGTTTATGTGTTATTCTGCATACAACTAAATATATATTGTATGCTGGATTTGGATGTAGTGTGCAGAACTAATTAGAAACCAGTGAAGATAAAAACTTTTTTGTTTTAATTCTGCGCATTTGTGATATTCCACTTGACTGCAAGAAGATTTTTGCCTCAAACTGAAACCATATTTTTAGAATCTGGTTCGAGCATTATGGCGAAGAAGCACCATGATGTTATGGTATCAGCAGGCTTATTCCCTTTCTTCTAGTGGACTGTTAAATTGCGTCTAATCACAGAAACATGCCATGGCACGATTAAAGTGTGCTATACTTATGTCCTGGTCAACTGGAAGAAATCTTTCTTATTATATATAAGATGTTCTAAATATCTGTCTAATAATTTGTTGTGAAGCAAGCAAAAGACAAATATATGTGGGTACATTTTTTTATAAAATATTTCCTTAGTGCTTGGTGCTGGCACCAACCCGCGAGCTGGCCCAGCAGGTGCAACAAGTGGCTGCTGAGTACGGCCGGGCCTCCCGTCTCAAGAGTACCTGCATCTATGGTGGTGCACCCAAAGGACCTCAAATCAGGGACCTTGAGAGGGGTATGCTTACTGTATTACTGTCACTATGTAAATATTCTTCCAGTCATTCAACCTTTTTTCTTGCTTTAGGTGCTAGTTTTATGATGAGATCTTTCTTTTTAAGTGTGAATATGTAATGTTATATTTTCCTGTTTTTGTTAAAGGGGTTGAGATTTGCATTGCTACTCCAGGCCGTCTCATTGATTTTCTGGAATGTGGCAAGACGAATTTGCGTCGTTGCACTTACCTGGTGCTGGATGAAGCTGACCGCATGCTGGACATGGGATTTGAACCTCAGATCCGTAAGATAGTGGAACAAATTCGGGTAAGTTATATGATTTGCTTTCATTTTGCAGGCAATTGTCATTATTATTGAGACAGTCTCAGTAAATTAGCACATCCCAAACATGAATACCACCTCGCAGTTTGGTTGATGAGAACTATTTTGCCCAGCACCTTAATGAAATAATGACTCAGTTAGCTTGATAGTAATAGTAATTTTAGATATTTGAGGGGTGTGTCATTATTATTTTTTTTATTAAATGAAAGCTTTAAATTAACTTAGAAGCTTCAAAATAGTGTTAACATTCTCTTTTTTGTCTTTACCAGCCAGACCGTCAGACCCTGATGTGGAGCGCCACCTGGCCCAAGGAGGTACGTCAGCTGGCTGAGGACTTCCTGAAGGACTATGTCCAGATCAACATCGGTGCACTGCAGCTCAGTGCCAACCACAATATCCTGCAGATAGTAGATGTTTGCAATGACATGGAAAAGGAAGACAAGTAAGCACATGATTTTTTTCAGTTTTAAAGAGTTTGTAGCCATAAAGGTTCCTGCTGTCCTCTGTATTTACAACTGTATTTGAATAGTCATGCAGTTCAAAAACTTGTCTGTTCTCCTGTCAGACTGATCCGTTTGCTGGAGGAGATAATGAGTGAAAAGGAGAACAAGACCATTATTTTTGTGGAGACCAAAAGACGTTGTGATGAACTCACCAGGAGGATGAGAAGGGATGGGTAAGGACCCCTATCCTTATTTTTATTCTATTTTTTCAGCTATGAAGGTTACACTACATCTATGTGAAATTAACAGAATGTTGTCCTTCCTATCTCTTGCTCTTTTGTTAGACAGAAGCTTGCAGAAGTTTGTTGAAGCTGGCAATGTGTAATTCTCCATCTGTCTCTCACAGGTGGCCAGCAATGGGAATCCATGGAGACAAGAGCCAGCAGGAGAGGGACTGGGTCCTTAATGGTGAGATTTAAAATGTTACATTGTTAGCAGTTATAGTAAAATGATGGATATAAACTTGGATTTTCTAAATATGCTGTGCTTTGGTTAAAACTGTCCCTTTTATTTCAGAGTTCAGATATGGTAAAGCTCCAATTCTCATCGCAACAGATGTGGCCTCCCGGGGCTTAGGTCAGTATGCCATTGAGTCACATCACTTTATTATCAGTGTTACACTTATTTTAAAGAAAGTGGTTTTGCTTTCTTTAACTTTTCTATGCATTTTCTGAGTTTTTCTCACCTTAAGGTGGAGTCTTTGTGGCAGGCGCTAGGCATGACAGTCCCAGGCCTCGAGAGGGAGAAGGATGACATATTGGAAGTGCTCTACTGGCTTGCCACCCAGTGGGCCTAGAGAGGTGAAAGCTCTTGTGTGCCAGTGATCTTCAAAAGGCTGTGTGGCTAAGCCTTTGTCTCTGATATGTTGTTGAAATACACACACATCTGTTCTCTGTCCATGGATTTCACCTGACAAACGCCATCCAGCTGTTTCCAACTCAAACGTTTAAAAAAAAAAAAAAAAAAAAAAAAAGATATGCTTGATGCTGTGACTTTTGCCTTGCATGCTGTTGTGTTAGAGAGCGCTGTATTGCAAGTCACTTGTTTGAGATTTGGAACAATTGTAATCTTTCGGAGCTTGTATCACATAGCATGGGTGTGAGCTTGTCGAAGCTTTCCGTTGTTTTCTTTTCCCGTCAAAGTGCTGGATTTCTTGAAATGGAGAGAGCAGTTTGAAATCTTTTGTCTCTGAAAATTGATGAGACCTGGCACATGTGTTTAGGGGGTAGTGGGAACATCTAGTGAGAGGAGAAAGAGAGTGAGACAGCTCAAACCAAAGTTCCTCCCTCGCCTGCGTTTTATAGTCATGTCGAGACCTGCCAACGAGAGACATTTTCTCAAGTGAACACTGGCTTCTTGGAAGATCTTGCCTTGATGAGACTGATGAAGGGGTGGGGGAATTGTTCTGTGCTCGCTTGGGGGTCCCACAGGGTTCAATGCTTGGGCCTTTGTCTTTTTTTTGAAGGGGGCCCCTGTTCAAATTAGTACTTGGTCTATTTTGTCTTGGCAAGACGTGCAGTATGGCCTTTAATATCAAGCTTCTTTTGAGAGTGTACTGGGAAAAACCTGGACCTGCAAAAATGTACCACTCAATGGTCCTATATTGGCACATGAGGAGGCCCCAGTGCATATCGTGGCCCAACTGCGTAGAAGCTCCTGGATGTCACTTGACAATTTGTGGGGGATTTCGCTGCATTGGGAAAGGACTAGTGAATGCATACTCCTTTCTGGTAAGACCTAAATCCATATGTACTCCCTTGGTAACAAAAGGGAGATTGATGTCTTTTGGATCTTTTTGATTATGGTAAGCAATTGGAGTGTGCATCGTTTCTCTCTTCCCACAGTAGTATTCCCATGGAGTAAATGTGTACACAATCTCATGTTGTTTTAACGCATTTCCTCCACAGCCTAACGACCACTTTTCTTTCCCCCAGCCTTCACAGTTGCTAACTTTTCCCTTTGATCTGGCTGTTGTGGTGTGCAAAATCCTGTGTGGCCTCCATGTTTTGTTTTGCCACACTGCAACACTTTCACAGATGTGGAGGATGTCAAATTTGTCATCAATTATGACTACCCTAACTCCTCTGAGGATTATATCCACCGCATTGGACGCACAGCCCGAAGTCAAAAAACGGGCACGGCTTACACCTTCTTCACCCCCAACAACATGAAACAAGCCAGTGACTTGATCTCTGTGCTCCGCGAGGCCAACCAGGCCATTAACCCCAAGCTGATCCAGATGGCAGAGGACAGAGGAGGTAAAGCGTCATACTTGTTTACATAACGATCCAAGCTTGATTTGTGCTTCTGCATTGAATATAGCCTGATGTGCACCTCACTAGAAACGTAACTACTCGTTGTGGCGATGGTAGTAAGTTGCGTAAACAGGGCCTATTGATTTGGGCAAAGATGATAGTTTTGTGAAACTAATAGGCTTTAATTGTATTGGACTTGCTCATAATACAGACACGAGAATCAGTGTTCTGTCTGTGCAGTTGTGTCATTTTCATAGCTATTCCAATCTGTGTATTGATGACCTATGTTATTTATGTAATATAATGTTATGAGAGTCATGGCAAGGCTAGTAAGAGCACTTAAAAGCTGGACTGCAGACAAAGGCTTATTATTTTGGTATTAAGACATTCAATCAGTGCTCCAGCTTTACATATAAGTTACTGTACATAATGATTGTCTTTTTGCCAAAAATGTAACTTTTAACTGCCCGGATTCAAATGTTCAGTAATCTTAAGGTTGGAAATCACAGTTTTACATGGTTTACATGACATTTAAGGTATGAGGCTTTCTTGTTGTCATTACCACAGTGTTGAAACAACCTAAACCTCCCCTCTCTCTCTCTTTTTGTCTCTCTCCTGTCTTCGTCCCATGCAGGTCGTGGACGGGGGGGAAGAGGTGGCTACAAGGATGACCGCCGGGATAGGTATTCTGGGGGTGGGAGGAGTAATTTTGGTGGTAGTAGCTACAGGGACAGGGACAGTGATAGAGGGTTTGGAGGTGGGCCAAAGAGTGCCTTTGGTGGCAGTAAGGCCCAAAATGGTGGCAGCTATGGAGGCAACAGTGGCAACTCTAGTGGTAGCTATGGCAACAACAACTATAGCAACAGCAATGGACAGGGTAATTTCGGCGCTCCAGCAAACCAGGTGGGTGCCTTTGGTAACCAAAGCTTCCAGGGCCCCCCTCAGTTTGGGGCCATGCAGAGGGCCGCTCAGAACGGCATGAACCACCCGCCGTTCCCGTTCAACTCTCAGCCACCGCCACCACAGGCCCAACAGCCTCCACCCCCACCACCGATGGTGCCCTACCCCATGCCACCACCCTTCCCACAGTAGATATACACACAATATATGGAACCAACATGATTTTCGTTCAGTCTTGAAATCTTACAGTATGGTTATTATTAAAATTATTATCCTTTGTACTGTTTAACTTTGTTTTGCTTACAACAGGGTTTGAATTGTTGAGTAAGCCCCGTGCATTAAGTGGAGACGCATCTCCTAGAGTGCAACCACGACTGCTGCACTTTTTCCTTGACTGTTTTTTGTTACATTCCTCAGTAATTTATTTTTACTAGGTAATCCAGTGTTTTCAGTTTGTGGTATGTTTAAAGTGATGTTATGAAGATCATATAAAAAGGGTGCGTGTGGCCCTTTTAAATAAAAATAAGAAAATGGGGAAACTTGTGCTGTGTTTTTTTTGTGTGTGTGTGTGTGTGTGGTGGGGGGGGGAGTTTGGAGAGCTCTGTTTGTTTTGATGTAGATCTTGGCTCTTCTGAACCTTAGTACAGTGTCAGGAATTACTTATTTTTAAGCCATATATAGGGAGCATTTATTATTGCAGAAGAGGGAGAGAAAACATTTTCTGTGGCAAATGAGTGGTAAGATAACTTGTAAAACAAAAAAACTGCAGCACAGAAATTGTAACAATGCAGATGTTCTTGCACGCTATGGCGGCTGCAAGCCATAGATCTATCAGCACCTCTGTTTTTGAACTTTTGTCAACTGCAATATGTCTCAAGTTGCAGAAGTGAAGCAGAGAAAATGAACGAGGCGACATTTTGTGAGGCGTGACAATGCTGAGTTAACTTGTAATAAATTATGCAGCACAGGAATGAAAACAATGCTCATGTTACTGCACAACGTGGCTGCTGCAACTTCTAGATATCTTTGCACTTCTGTCTTCAGAGCCTCAACCTGAAGTCCATGTACACGCTAAAATATTGTGTTAAAGGCTGTAGTTTCCCTTTGTGGCCACAGGATTTCCAGAGATGCTGGTTTACAACTTTTGACAAGACTTAACATTCTACAAGTAAAAACTACTTATTTATGCATATTTTTTTAGACTGTTTGGAGCAATTATTTAGACGATTATCAGTATTTATCTTAAGAATGAAAGTAGCTTCTCACTTGTATTTTATACCAGACAACGGAGATAAAGCTTTAGTGCATTTTCTTTAGTACTACTAAAATTATTAAAAAGATGTCTATTTTGAGAAATATTAGTATATTGTACTTATCAATGACAAGTGTATCAAGTTGATTTAATTGATTTTCGCTCTGGTTCAGTAGAATTATATTAGTACATACAAGGCTCTTGTTTGAATGTAACCGAATATAAAATAAGTTGAAGCATTGAATATTTGTAAGGAGAAAAACGGAATGTACCACGTGACATACTTTGTAACCCGGATGTACGCGTTTAACTTCCGGATCACAGCTCACATGTAACTTTTGGACGTCCGTGTTTTAACTCCCGTGGATTTGAAAGTTTCCAGGGATGTTATCATTGAACAATAACTGTGTGACAACAGTGAGAAACTGTAGCGACTCTTAAATGCGCCGACAGCCGCTAACATTTGCGTTACGTGTCTGTAGCTGCAGCTTAGCTAGGTTAGTTAAAATGTGCTATCAATTAGAGCTCAGCAAACTGTTTTCGTTGACTATGAAAGTTGTTTACAATTAACTTATTTTTGTTATCCTTGTTTATAAGATGTTACATCTGTCAACATAATGTTAATTAACTGTGTCAGACGCGTCCTGCCAAGGCGTTTATCCGCAATAAAAACCAAACCGTGCACCAGGAGATGCTGCAGTTCATCATCTGCTCAGAGTCTGGACCAGGTCAGGACGCTGCTGCAGCTCTGCGTGGACAGACACTACGTTTCCCCCGGACAGAGTAACGTGGAGCTGTTCCAGCGGGGGATGTGCTGCAGCTACGGGCCTCTGGGCACGGACCTGAGGAGGAACCTGCTGGACCAGTGGTGGCACTCTGTGACCGCGTCCAGAGCTCAGGTGTTTGGGGTAAACACTCTGAGCAGCAGCGACAGAGCAGCAGATGGAGGAGGGCAGCTGAGGATGGTTGAATCTGAACTTTTAAGACAAATACTTGAACAGCAGGAGCTGAGCAAAGAGCAACTCATCCAGGAGGTGCACAGGATCCTGCAGAGGTCCCCATCTGTGAGAACAAACTTACTTCAAGGTAGTCCTCCACAGAACATATCGCAGCGATGATTTATTGAATAAGATTAATCCTGAAGGAAATTCTTCTGCCAGATATGTCTTAGAAAATTTAGAATAGCATGATAATAAGTGTAGTGCTCAATGCATTTCTAAAAATGTAAGTAAGTAAGCTAAACTAAAACTAAATTACAATTTAGTCAAGTAATATTGCACATTATAATCGAAATTTGCACATCCTGCTGAAACTTTTGTTAAATATGTATGATTCAGAAAGTAATTATGATAATTCTTTATTAATCTCACAGAGGGGGAATTTGCAGTGTTGTAGCAGCAATGAGGATAGCGCAAAAATATATAAATAAAAATGAAACAGTGGAAAAAACAGAAATATGTGTTTGAGTAGTTCTGATGTACAGATGTAGAAATTCAGATATTGTACAGATTGAAAAGTAACAATATTGCACAGGAATTATTCTATGCGTAGGAAAATACTGACATTGCACACATTTTTGTATATGTAGAAAAATAATGGTTGCACAGAGAGTTTTTAAATGCATGAAGTATTCATAACACAGGTTTGAATGGCTTGATATTAAGTATGAAAGTGTTTCTATGTGTGGTCTACTGGAAGCAGTGCTGGTTGTCAAGTTTCTCCCTCACACACTGCGGGTAAGGCAGTGAAGATGGAGGGTTTACACAGTTTGACCGTAGAAAAGACCTTCTGTGGCGTTCTGTGCTGCACCTCGGTGGTCTCAGTCCCCTGAAGCTGCTCTGATGTGACTCCAGTGTGACGGCAGGGGATGAGAGGTGTTGATGTTCATAATACTGAGTAGTTTCCTCAGCATCCTCCTCTCTGACACCTCCACCAAAGACTCCAGCTCCTCTCCCAGAACAGAACCAGATTTTCTGATAGGCTTGTTTAGTGTGTCAGCAAAGTGAATTTAGGATGCTGCGCCACTGAAATCATGAAGGAAAATTAAGATTTCAACATGAAAGACTGATCTCGATGCGATGAAGTCCTCCCAATCAGTTGACGAGAGAAATATATTAATTCAGATGTCGTCAGTATATAAACAACTGATTACAAACAAGTATTGCACTAGTCAAAGTTTGTTAAGGGATAAACACAACATATCCTCAACATGTAATAAAAATGTTCAGGGTCGGAGTACAAAATCAGTATCGATAGATAGATAGATAGATAGATAGATAGATAGATAGATAGATAGATAGATAGATAGATAGATAGATACTTCATTAATCCCGAGAGAAATTCAAATATTCAGCAGCTTACATACAAGAACAAAAATAACAAAAGGACGAAAACAGGCAGATTAGTAATATTAACATTAAAGGTTAGTACATACTCTGAAAAACTTGCTGTACAGTACTCTAGAAAAACACTTCTAATATTAAAAGCTACACAAATATTAAAATTAATTAATTAAAAGCCAATATACAGTATTTACACATTTCAAGGCACAGTGATTTAAAGTGATTTTGACAGATAGTAAGACAACAGTCGTATTAAACTACATTAGGTCAAAAAGCATCAGCTATTAAGTTTCTCATCACACATTTTGTCGCAGTAGCGTCCTGATGGCTCTCGTGTGTTGTGGTTTGTTTTCAGGTGCCTTGGAGCAGTTCGTCCCTTCGATGGAGCTGATGAATAGGAAGTTACCGTTTGGTCTGGCTGAGACGGGTCTGTGTTTGCAGCCTTCTGGTGGCTCTAGTTGGTGAGGCTTCATCTGTTGCCTATGATCTGTGTGAATGTATGTGTCTACATATGCTTGTGTAACATAATATGTAGATAAATCTTTGTCATTGCTGCAGATTTTCTACATGGAATTTGGCTATAGTTGGGAAAAATCATCTACTTTAATCTTTAATCTTGATAATATACTAGGTAAGTTAACATAAGTCCACCATCACAGACATTTTGCTGATGTTACCTGATTAGACTTCTCTCAGCACTTTATTACCACGTTTTTTTTGCATTTTATATACTCGTGTGCTTTTTTTGTACCTATTGGGACTCATCCTCTTTGAAACAGTTAGAGGTGATGCGTTAAACACCACAAGGAAATTTTGCATTTTCAATATTTTAATCAACATTAATATCAGTAGTTGTAATGTTCTGTTGTAAAAGTGAGTATACCCTCAGCAGCAAGTTTTGTTGAGATAACTTCTTTTTTTTAAGTTATTTTTTTGGCCTTTATTATGGTGCACAGGGGAGGGAGAGACAGGAAACGTGGGGAGAAGAATGGGGCAAAGACATGCAGTAAATGGCCATGGGTCGGACTCAAACCCATGACCGCTGCATCACAGAGTATTGCCCCTGTTTATGGGTCGCCCACTCCACCTTTTGAGGGCACCTGCAGAAATAACTTCTTGTAGGCATTCTGCATATTGGCCCACCATCTTCTGACTCCGGCTTACTGAAAATTTTGACTTCTCTTGCTCTCTTTTTTCCTTCAGCCCAGCTGAGGTCACCCAGACTTCTCTGGTGTGGTTCTGCTCAACTCGCACGTCTTCCCAGTGGCTGGATCACTGGACGCGCCAGAGGCTGAAGTGGTGGAGGAAAGTCAGTATTCAAGGGGAAATGCCTCAAAAATCTGCAGAAGTCATATGTTAAAATAAGTATAATTGGTGTACACTAGAAAAAGCAAAGCTGACATAAGTCTGTTTTGTATAATTAGAAGTCGTATTGTACCTTACCTTAAAAAGAAGAAACTGTACAAGAAAGAAAAATGTAATAAGAGATTAACAAAGTGTGTTTACTCAGAGTTGATGATAAAATCCAGAGAAACATGACTGCACATGTTGTTCTCTATAAAGATATTCAAATAGGATTTGTAGAAGGACACAGCCCTGGTTTCTATTATGTTCTAAGTATCCCACGGCGTGTTCATCAGTGCATCCATTACTTAAAGATGTGTACCCTGATATTTCTGTAACTCCACCTAAATTTTAAATTTGTTCCCAGAAACCTGCTGATGATTTTGAAATTCCGCAACTGACTTTCAGTGGTCAACACAGAGATAGAAAGAATTATGACAATGCTGTTCAGAAGTTAAGAAGCACATCATTAATATTGAATCATATCAGCTCATGTCTTCCCTTTGTTCTGCCTTTTCTTTTAATCTGCATTTATTTAGTTTGCTCTGTCACCGTCTGACTTCAGCAGCAGTGAGGTCCCGGAGGAGGAACTCGAAGAGCCAGCATCTCGTGGTGTGAGGATCATCTATAATTTCCCATGGGGACAGGAGGTGCTGGAGACTCTGTGGAGTCGAGGAAGCTCCGAGCTGCTGCACACACACAAAGGAGTTCGCTCCAAACTGCAGGTCAGGCTCCATCTTATATTTAGTGGGGGTTTTTTTTGGATGTGTGCTTTCTGTCATATTGAAGTTGTTGAGCTGCCGCTGCACAGGTGTACTTAATCAATAATGGTTGCATTCCAATAAGCACTGCAGTTCCAGGCCTCTGGTAAAGTCCAGGATGGTTATGGGGACACTTCAGTTATACTGCGTCAGCTTTAATGTTAGTTTCACCCGAAGCCACAAGTCAAAATGTCTGCAGTGAAAATGGCCTTCAGCGCTATATAATTCCTCTTGATTGAAGCTTTAGTACATTTATGTTTAGACTCTCACAGAGTTAGACTAAAGTAAACTTCATGTAGAGATCTTCAGTGTATTAAAACTGTCAAATCTAATGATAAGGCTACAAGCAACAATTCCCTCCTGTTGTTGCTTTTCTTTGGTCTAATCACATGAAGTTTTATCTGCCCTTCTTAATTTGTTTCAGTGTCGAGATGCACGAAAGTCAGTTCCTCATATTGTCTCAGTAACCGGGAACGTGGACCGTGGCGTGATGGCTTTTCTGTCCAACTCCCTCCAGCAGCTGAAGAGAGAAGATGGCAAACAGAGGTTGCAGCAGAGAAAGGTGACTGTGCTCTGCAGCTCACTTCACACTCTTAGGTCTCCCTTTTGTGGTGTGATCTATGTGTCTGAGTTTTAGTTCACTGTTGATTTCAGGTTCTGAAGTTGCATCCAGTGTTGGCCCCAGTTAAAGTGGCTCTGGACATTGGTAGGGGAGCGACTGTGGAGCTGAGACGGGTAAGAGAAACATGTAATTAGAGTAGAGAGATTTTTAAAATCATCTTGATTACATTTGAGTAAATGCACATTGCAAGGTAGAGTCAGCCGAGTTTTGAGACTGATCTGAGACTTTTCAAATGACTGGAGTAGAATCAGTGCAAGACTATTCAGTCAAATGTCTTCACTCTATGGTCATTTGTCAAAACTGTTAAATGAATATTTTAATATTCTGTAGGTTTGTGAAGGCCTTCTGCAGGAATTCCAGGAGGCTAAGATCTCTGCATGGCCTGGATATCTTAATACTCTGCCAACATCAATGGAGCAGCTGAATGCCAAGTAAATGCTCTCAGTGTGTTGATGCTGCACTTTCTGAACAAGCTCTTAAACACATCATGTAGATGAAAAAGATCTTCAGGAGAAAATTAGTGATATTTCTTTTCCTTTGGGTTATGTGTGTTTCTTTGTTGATGCACTGCAGGTATGATGAGATGGGAGTTCTCTTCTCCGTGGTGATCGGTGAGAACACGTTGGAGAGCGGCCTCCTTCAGGTCCGCAGCAGAGACACAACCATCAAAGAGACCATGCACATCTCTGAGATCAGGAATTTTCTGTCCAGATACATCTCTGCAGCTGACATCTGAGTATACTGTCCTTTTGTTTTTCAGGAAAAAAGGACATTTCGTATCGTGCTGCCTTGATTTTGTATCCCTTCTAAATGCAAAATACTGCATGTCAGGGATTTCCATGTGCGGATAATTCAAAATAAATCTTCCCTGATTGAGCACAAGGTTGTGGATGTTTATGTGTTCAGGTATATGTGTCAACCTCATGATGAAGGCTATTTTGGAATGAGATGTGCACACTGTCATTGTGCATGTCCTCCCCAGTTGTTACTAGGCATAACTTAAGAGACTCAGTCATCCTACAGGCTCATTTTAGTAGATTCAGTGCAAAAATGTGGAAATATATCTGAACAACGGCAGTCACACCGAAGGAAGTTTTTGAATAAATGTTTGTCTAATTTTCTATTAAAATATGCAAAATATCTCTTTAGTGTCTTCATCATTGTGTGTTTGTTCTGGTTGCTAATGATACTTGTGACACTTGTTCTCCTGAAGTTGAAGCCAGAATGTTGTTTCTCATTTGTTGTAATTAATATAACTACTTTGAAAGAAACCTGCTGAGTGTACGAGAGTTAAAAGCCTGATCTCGCGATATTTGCTGCGTTGCCCCTCCCTGCGTCGTCATTGGTCGCTGGCTGCACCTCTGACTGAGCATGTGTGTGTGCGCCGCTTAGCTGTTAGCACTCAGAAATGGCCGCAGACAAGCAGAACGAAGGCAAAGTTTCCCTCACGGACGAAAACAAAGAAAATTTACCAGATGGAGGACTTGGACTGGAAAGTATCCTTCACAGCGTGAAATGTGCAGCTTCGGTTTTTTGCCTTTTACTCAGCGAGCTGTTTTACTCTCAGAAGCTAACGTTAGCCTGCTAGCTAGCTCGGTTAGAGGATAACGTTAGCTAGCGCTATTAGGCGACGTGTCATACTGAAGCAGGCTGTCAGTAGTAGGCATGAAACGCTGATTTACAAGCATTGGCGCTCAGTTTTTTATGTGTGAAGTAAGCTAAGAATGCTAGTTATTATGTGTTGCTGTAGCCATGTTAATGTTTTCACTTGTAACTTTGAATTTACAGCTACACTGACACTTACAAAAACATCACAGTGCTGCAGTCAGATAGTTCGTTCAGCTACTGCCAACATGACTGACATTCATATTTGCATTTGAGTAGCTAATTTTACCTTTAAGTCTTATGATGTGACGGTGCAGATAGGGTTGTACCTTAACAATGATCCACAGTCCTGCAAATCATCAAGGAGTCCCAGCAGCAGCATGGCCTCAGGCATGGAGACTACCAGAGATACAGGTGAACTGTCATTTATGATTCATTATACTGATATTGATTATAGCTGAGCTAGATATCTCTGTGGTGCACTTCTGCAGTGCTATCCCACAGAGATCTGCACAGTTTTTCCTCAGTCTAAAGAAGTTTATAGCACACATCTGTTAAGTTTTTGCATGGATTGACACTCAGCTTCTATCAGTGGCATATGTGTTACAGTAATTATTATGGACATCACATTTACCTGCACATTGAGAAGAACTTGTATGTACTGTGGAAGTGTAAAAAGGTGCCCCGTGAATCATTTTGATCATATAGAGTAAAATATCTTACTGGTGACACAATAATACAAACAGATTTATATACGTAGCACCTTATTATACAAAGATAGCAACAAAATAAAAACAGTACAGACACATTGTGTAAAGTGCACAGTTTTCTTAAACCTGATTGATTAAAACCACAGAAGAGGACAAAAGATAAGAAATATAGTAAGTGAAAAATAGAAACAAGAATTAAAAGTAAGTGAAGAAAAGTGCAGACCAATTTAATGAAAGTAAAAGCTGTTCAGGCCAAACTATCTAAAATATAACTGATTCAGTGATAGCAGTACAAAAAGAACTGTCTTTAGCTTGTTTTTTTTTATGGCAAAAAAAATGGAACAAATCTAATTTCCAAGAGGAGCTGGTTCCAGCAGCAGACAGCATAATGATTAAATATTGTCTCACAGTGTCTGGTCTCCATTCTGGATACACTGACTGATCAGTACCTGCTGATCGTAGAGACCTTCCAGGCTTGTACTCAGCAAACATATCTCAGACATATATGTGGGCCCAGACCATTCAGAGACTTGCAGACAAAAAATAGGGCCCTGAATCAAATTCTGTATATAACCTGAAACCACTGCAGGGTTCTAAGAATCAGTATTGTGTTCTCTCTTCTATTTGTAAGTAGTCTTGTGTTCATGGTCTACTGCAGTCACGTACAACAGCTATGACTTCAGGTGTATCTTAAGAAATCTATAATAAGCAGTTTTGTCCACCACATTGACTGTATGTGAAGCCCTGGATGTAAACCTATAATTGAATAACTGCCTCTCAGATGATGTTAAGAAAGTCTGCACATTATAAACATTGAAGCTGCAATTAAGGGATATTTTCACTGTCCACTTATCTGTTGATTATTTTCTCAATTAGTTAATTAGTTCTTTGATCTAAAAAAAATCAGAAAATGGTTAAAAATGTCAATTAGTGTTTCCCAAATGTAGAGATGACATTCTCAAATGTTTTATTTTGTCCACAGTCCAAAGAATCATACTGTTTTGAGTTGACTATTAATTTAATCATTGACAGGTCATCAATTTATTGTTGCAACTGTGAAAAAAATTACAGGGTTATGTTATAGATGGGGGCTGCACAGTGGTGTAGTGGTTAGCACTTTCGCCTTGCAGCAAGAAGATCCCTGGTTCGCGTCCCGGCTTTCCCGGGATCTTTCTGCATGGAGTTTGCATGTTCTCCCTGTGCATGCGTGGGTTCTCTCCGGGTACTCCGGCTTCCTCCCACAGTCCAAAAATATGCTGAGGTTAATTGATTATTCTCAATTGCCCGTAGGTGTGAATGTGAGAGTGCTTGTTTGTCTTTGTATGTGGCCCTGCGACAGACTGGCGACCTGTCTAGGGTGTCCCCTGCCTTCACCCGAGTCAGCTGGGATAGGCTCCAGCCCCCCCCCGCAACCCTAGTGAGGATTAAGCGGTGTATAGATGATGGATGGATGGATGTTATAGATGGTATTGTATATATTTGGCTCAGATTGTGCCAATGTACCTTTTACAACAACAGTATTTTACACACATTGTCACTGCTTTAGTTGTGTTAAAGTGGCTCAAATATCAACCAGTGTTTGAAGACTATATAGTAGAATAACTTTTCAAAGAAAATACTGAAATTAAATTAAATGTTCGCATAATAATTTACCTTTATGTCGTTGTGTATTTCCAGGGGATATTGCTCCCGCAGACTGCGTCGCCTACGCAAGACTCTTGGCTTCAAGATGGGAAATCGGCACAAGTTTGTTGGGAAGAAAGTGACGGTTGAAATGCTTTCTGACAACAGGTTAGGAAACGTTCATGTGCAGTTAACTGAACGATTTTTATGGAGGTGCTTTACATACAGTAAATACCAGTTCATTGTAGTGATAAAGAATGTTGTAACTTGTTGCTTATACATAAGACCTGAATCTGCATCTTGGTTGGTGCATAATATCACAGTTAAACCAGAGAACTGAACCATACCTCGCAATAATTCACTGATTGTGTCCCGTTAGATATACTAGCAAACACTTGATGTGACTGCCTCCCCCTCTTCAGGTACCTTTTGCTGGTTTTGATGGAGGCAGAGCGTGCGTGGAGCTACGCCATGCAGCTGAAGCAGGAGGCTAACACAGAGCCACGTAAACGCTTTCACCTGTTGGCTCGACTACGCAAGGCTGCCAAGCACAGTGAGAAGCTGGAGAAGCTCTGCGAAAGCCCTCGCGTTGACGCTAAGACGAAGCTGGAGGCACAGGTACATAAGAGCGATTTATTTTCAATCTGCTTTTAGAGACACGTGTGGACGTTTAGCATACAGGGCAACCCTTCTCATGTCATCTCACAGCTCTGTTTTTATCCATCTTTGTTCATGAAGCAAATGTCTAGGATTGATAAGCTGCATCACAGGGGAAAGAAATAGTTGGTCCTACAGCAGTTATGACTGTTTTGTTTTTCTTTAGGCCTACACTGCATACCTGACTGGTATGGTGGATTTTGAGCTACAGGAGTGGAAGCTTGCTATGGAGGCTTTCAACAAGTGCAAGTGAGTTTTGATATCCCAGCAGTTTTCCAATACTGTAGCAGAATAAGTGGATGTATGTTCGGTCACTGCGTTGTCATGTGTGATTTATTCATTAACTCTCTGTCTTGTCAGGACCATCTATGAGAAACTGGCCAGTGCATTTACTGAGGAGCTGGCAGTTTTGTATCGTCAGCGTGTAGATGAGATATCGCCCAACATCCGCTACTGTGCTTACAACATTGGTGAGCACCTGAACTGTTGTCTTCATATTCCTTCAGAGCCGTCCTGAGTTTTTGTTCACACACCGTATGTACTCCAGAGCTCAAGCCCTCCATCACACACACTGATTTACTGAGTTTTGCTGATTGCAGGCGACCAGAATGCCATCAATGACTTGATGCAGATGAGGCTGACCGGTGGAGGAGGAGGGATGATGGCTGAGAAACTAGAGGTGAGTATGCAGCAGTTTGGCATTCATGAATATGCATCATATATACTATGTAGTGCATCGTATGAACTAGTTTTTAATGCCTAATAATAAATTAATTCAAGAGGCAAGAAGTACACGTATTCTCCACAAAAGTACTAATTGCTGCTGATTTAAAAAAATAATAATTCTGCACACTTGTCTTATCACGAATGAACTCCACAGATGTCTTGTGTATGTAACAAAATTGTTATTCCAAATGGTTCAATTTTTTTTTCACTCCTCAGGCCCTGATCACTCAGGCAAGAACCAAGCAGGCAGCCACCATGAGTGAGGTGGAGTGGCGAGGACGATCGGTGCCGGTGAAGATCGACAAGGCCCGCATCTTCCTTTTGGGTCTGGCAGACAATGAAGCTGCCATCGCTCAGGTCAGTAACTCACCCATTCCTGTCTTTTGAAGGGAATGAACAAACTACGCTGCCCTCGATGTGAAGCCACTGTTGTTAGCAGCTCTTTATATGATTACATGCCATGATTTAAAAACACTCTACAGCCAGAAACATATTTTCCACATAAGCATGGCCGCATCACCAGTTAAGGCAGCTTATGCAGACGCCCTCAAATAGAGCTGGTTTTTGCTTGTCTTGTTGCTCTCCATGCACTTACACAACCATGAAGTCACATTTTTACTGCATGTCCTCCTCCCTCCTTCTTTTCTGTATATCTGGTGTCTGGCTGTCCTTTCAGAAATATCTTGAAAAATACCACTTTTGTTTTGCATTGAGGTAGAGATTGACAGTGACTCAATGCTTTTCATCTAGCAATATATTATTTGGTCACCACTTTTTCCATGAGGTTGTCTGACATCACTCCTATAAACAGGTACAGAGTACAGGCTACATTCACTTACTGAACATCTGCTTAAAGAGAGACACTGCTATATTCAGGCTACGCTATACGCTAGCTGGTTGGCTGTTTACAGAAGAGAAGTCTGTAGTCTGCAGCACATGCACTTCAGACAGATGTGTGACCCAAAAATTATTTATACGGAGTGTAATAAGGCATTTGAGATTTACCCAAACTAAAACCAAGTGTTGAAATGCTTGCGGCAACATAAAAAATATGGCCTCCTACGAGCCTAGTTTTCTTTCAGTGAAGCGCATTTTAAACGTCAACATGGCAGTCCAAAATTGTGATCGTGATCATTATTTGTTTAATTTGTGCAGCCCTGGTACTACGTCAGCCACTGGGATTGAATGTAGTGGGGTATTTTTTCTTCTTTGCCATCTCATTCAGTATCTCCCTGCCTTCACCTGCACTCATTATCAGGTGTGTCTGAGTCAGTACACCTCCCTCTCCACCGGCCTCTCCTGTTCACATTTAGTTTTTTAAAATAGTCGGCTGTAGACTGATCCATATTTGCAACACATGACAACTAAATTGATTGTTTCACACAACAGGTAGGGAAACTGACAGAGCCAGTGAAGAAGACGTTCTACTGTCAGTCACAATTGCTAAGGGGTCCAAAACGGGAGCCCTGCAGCTGCTCCACAAGCATGACAAAGCTTTACATCCAAAAAGTTTAAAATCTGCTTGATTGTGAGCACAGCACTTGTTTATTTACAATCATCCAATATAGTTCCTTAGAGTTACAGTAGGTGGCACTCTCCTCTTTACAGTGCCACATGTCCCCTCACTGTCACCACAACTCATTTGTCCGGTTTTCTTGTGCTTGAAGACTCAACACACCCTGTGGACACACCTATCACACCCACAGCCACTCAGCTCTCTGGCATGCAGCCTCTCTCATCACACGACTGCATTCTGTGCATTTCAACCCACACATGAATACAGGACAACACCCAGTAGGTCTCTGTGGACAGATTAGTATTATCACGTGAACATTTCTCAGTTTCAAATAGACCCCCTGTGGGACCCAGCTGTAGGTACAGATTGTTGTTAGGCTGATAGTGGCTGTGGCTGAGTGTGTGGTAAGCACTTGGAAGCTACCAGTAACTATCGCAGTCATCTTTTTCTTGGTTGCACAATGGTGAGTCAGTGTGTCACATGGGCACTTTTAGTTCTGTGTGATGTACCTGATCTTCAGTTCTTGGCCTCTGGGGACAGGAAACACTGTGTTTGACGAAACATCAGTCCATCCTCTAATCAGATTATCCACCCAGCTCTCCTTCTGAACAACAGAGGTACCCGACAGGTTGAGCTGGTCATGTCAGGCCCTTCCAGGGTGTTGGCACAAGTGGGTAGCATTCAGTAGCGTCATTCATCTGGGTGGATAAGCGCAGCCTCATAAGCCATCATCTATTATCACTACGAGGAATTTTCTTGTAACATTCTTCCACTGTGTTGCTTTCTAAGGGTTTACTGCCCTTTTTAAAGGTAAAAGTGGGGCAATAATATAATCTGCAGAAAAATTGAAGAGTTTTAAAGTATACGCTGAATCCTATATAGCGAGTCATTTACAGTATTCCCACATGGCCTCTTTTAAATGTGAGCAGAATATGTGATGCAGATTTCTGAGAGTATTGCAGAGTAACACAGGCCTATTGTATTAGTGTGTCAAAGAAGGAAAGGTGAGGTGAAGAACAATCCTGTCATTCACAAAGATCTGAACTCTGAAACTCCGGTATCTAATTGCTGATGAGCTATGTGGAGGAATGTCTCAGCAGCCTGCCCAACCACATACCTGCGTCTCTCCCCCAGTTTGCCACAATCACATTCCTGCTTTAACTGTTGCTCTTTCCAAGTACTATAAGTTGTAAATACATGAAATGCTTGTATTTGCATGATAGCTTCTTGTTAGTATTAAGACATATACCTATTAAAGATTCACCGACCTGATCTGATGGATTAGTGTCACTGCTGGTACAAACCTTTTAAAGTAGAGCAAGTATCAGCCAGTTGTTGCTGATTCATATTAAGTACATTTCTGCTTTTATTTGCTTTAATTAGCTGATGTTGTTCCACAGTACAGGAAGTTGAATTGATGCATTTTAATGACCTATTTTCATAAACTTCTTCCAGGCCTAGACAAGATGGCATTAAAAATCTGTATTCACAGCCAGAATAGTGAAATCAGGACACGAACAGAGCAGCAGTAGCTTCATCCTTCTGTTCGTCTCTACACAGGATGTGTTCAGGCGCAGTACAGAATCTACATCTTTGTAGCTGTGCATTGAAAACAAACGAAGATACACTTAGGCCTCGTGAACTGAGTTATTCCTCTATCATTAAAAAGAAAAAAAGTCTGTCCAAATGAAAATGTGTTATAACCCTAAAGCCATTTCGACTAACCAGAAGCCTAAAACAAGCTGTTACTGGTTCAAGCAGGGTACTAACAGTGTCACAGCAAAGAAGTGGAAGAGGATCACACATGTGGACTGTATTTCTGTTCCTCCTTATAGAATGAAAATAATTGTGTGTCTATGTGTAAAAAGCTCTGTTGGCATCTTTGGCACTGGCACTTTTTTTCCGTTCTGACATTATATGCCAAAATTTTTTTTTTAAATCCTCCTCTAAACATCAACATTTGAAGTAGCAAAAATATATCAAGATCAACTTGAATGACCCAAGAAAAATGAGCAGAGAAGTGTTCTTCTTGAGTCAGGCAGAGTTTGATGCAAAATGATCTCATTTGTTAAAAGGCAGCAATTGAAATCTAAAACCATGAGTTAGTCCCAGGGCTGAACTAACTCCTCTTTTCTCAGACCGCTGTTTTTGTCTTCTTAGGGGGTTCCTCCTGAACCTGGAATTGCCCTCCTTATTCTTTTGAACTTCTATTAATGGAATTGAGGGTGTCAGCTTTGAGATAGTCTCTGCCCTCAGCTGAGACAACTTTTGCCAAATACCTTCCAGACTCGACACTTTTCCGTTTTTTTTTTTCTGTTCTGCCCCTGTCCATGACACCTCGTAGCAGGTGCTTATTTATCTTTCTAAATCTTCCTCAGACATTGACACCCTCCATCCTGCCCTGCTCTAATTATTTTTCCACAAATTATCTTAATATCTCCAGTAGTACAAGTTTCATGCATAATCATACAGACATATTTAAAGTTATTTAGTTTATCCAGTGATTGTACTCTGATTAAACAGCAGATTTGCAAAGGGACTCAGCCCACATTACTTCTACAGGGAACAATGTTACTACTCTGAGCAGCATTACTACACAAAACCTTCAACTGCCTCTGCTAACTGCAGAGTTTCTGCGTATCATCACACTGGAGGGAATTTTCCAAAAGTTAAGTTTGCAAAATTCCGATTTACCAATCTTTAAAATTGTGCAGTCCCAAATATTTGCTGTCGATCTTAATTCGTGTTTTTTATTGTGCAGACGGCTAATGAGGAGACCAAAGAGCATCTGTATGAGACTCTGCTGGCCGAGTGTAGAGACACCATCCAAGCTGTGAGAGAGGAACTGAAGAGTGAGGCGGTAAGATGCACCTGGTTATGAAGTAGACACTGACATTCAGGTGAAGGAGTTGTTGTGAGGACTTTCAATGACCCAGATGTCCACTCGCTAGTCAGTCAGTTTTATTTAAAGCTTGTGGACAGTGAGGATTGTTGATATTGTAGCAGGAACATAAAAGAAGTCTTACAAAAATATTGCTTGTCTTTGTAGAAGCAGCGAGAGAGGAGCTCTGATAGTGACAGTGGAAAGGTGTCCAACCTGCAGTTCCTGCACAGGTAAAGATAAAAGAAAACTTATAATTACATCAAGATGTGCATTTGTGCTTGTAAATGTTAAGGTCAGACACCCTCTTTTGAGAAAGTGTGACATTCAGCAATAATAGTCTAGGGATGCAACTAATAGTTATTACTGATCCTGCCAGTTAATTTCTCATTTGTTCTGGCTGTAAAATATGAGTCATTAGTGTTGTTTCAATTTGTTAGCGTTCTAATTCACAAAGATATTTAGTCTACCAAGGTCAAGAAAAGCAGCAAATCATCCCTTTGGAGAAGCTGAAATCAGGAAATGTCTCGCACTTTAGTACAAAACAGCAGAATGTGTAGTCTGGGCCACGCACAAGACAACTTGTAGAGAGCGAATAAGTCGTGTAATTTGTGTGACTGATTCATCCCAGACTGTTAAATCTCAAAAGCCACGAGAGCAAAAATCTTTTTCCTTTGTAGAGATTACAGATAATGAAGCCTGTTGTGACATAACATCCTTTAATCAATAAGTCAGTCATAAATGTGCTGCTGCCCTCCTCTCAGCTACCTGACCTACATCAAGCTGTGTACACTGGTGAAGAGGAATGAGAGCATGGCTCATACTCTGCAGGCCAAACTGAAGGAACCTGAGACCGACGAGACCAAGAGGGGGCCCCGTCCCCAGGATCTCATCCGCCTCTACGACATCATCCTGCAGGTAAATATCTAGACAATAAATATGGTGTGATTTAAAAGAATATTATTATGAAGTTTTGACTGTATTTAAGGTTGTTACTTACAAAGATTGCTGCTTTCTGTTCTCACCATCGTGTGTGTATTTTAGTTAGCATAGTTTTTTAAAAATTGCATCTTAGTTGCTAGTTTTCAGTTGCACAAAAATACTGTCACACGTATGACCTCATGTTTGATGCTGTCGGCAGTGAAAGGAAGTGTCTTTTTAACCCGTTTGATCTGCTACTTGTCACCTTCACCTGTCACCCTTCCATCCGTTCATCTCTCTCTTCTCCACCTTCTCATCTCCTCCACCCTCCTCTGTTCGTCAACTACAGAGCCTGGCTGAGCTCTCCACCCTGCAGGGCCTGGAGGATGACCACACCTTCCAGAAGGAGGTGTCCCTAAAGACGCTGGTCTACAAGGCCTACAGGTTAGACGTCTTAGTTTTTTACAAGTGTTGTCTACATTCTCTTATCAAAAACTACATCCAGCAATCAACTAGTGCAACAAGCTGCAAGGATTTTGTAGATTAATTTGTTGGTGAGGCAGCTGAAGTCTACAATGTGTCTTACGTTCATGCTCCTACAGTGTGTTTCCGTCTCAACATTAGTTACATTAACCCTCCAAACCCAAAGCAGTTACTAGTTTTTATTTGTTCCTGTCACATTTTCACTCACTTTCGGCTAACTTTGAACCGCAATTTGAAGTCCTGCACCTCTATGTAAACAGTACAACTATGGCTAGGAGTAGAGGGAACTGTCTTTCTTTTTTTTTTTTTTTTTTTTTTTTAACATGACAACGCAATAATAATGCCATAAATCAGAAAAAGCAAAAATGGAATTTCTTTGATTATTCCTTTTACAAAAAAAAAAAATCACAAAACCTGATTTCAACATGTACAGCATGTTTCAAAGTGTTCCTGGATGTTACCAATAGTGGATGGAAATAAATGTGACTCTACATTGTGTAGATATTTTACTACTTACATTTTGATTTGTTTCCATACTTGCTGCCTGCAGTTCAGTCAAAACACTTTAATATTTTTTATGCAACTGTTGGTCACAGCTGATTCAGAATTTTAGTTTTTTGACAATCTGGTTCGACTAAATGGTTTATTTTTGGCAGATTTCAATGAGACATGTGGAATAAAGTGATTTCGATGAAATACAATTAAGATTTTAGGCTTAGTTTTGGTGAAGTGTCCAGACTAAATGGAATGTTGCGGATCAGTAATTTAATCACTGACAGAAAGTTGAAGATCTGACTTTTTGTCTGCCTCCATTAATTAATGAATTTGATGATTTTTTTTGTTTCATGTTTATTTTCTACTAAATAAAACTGTGTAGTTTGTTTGATACATACAGTTTGATACATAAATACACACTCATGTTGTGAATGTGGTCCTTCTCTCTCCCCATCACAGGTGTTTCTTTATAGCCCAGTCCTATGTGCTGGTGAAGAAGTGGAGTGAGGCGCTGGTGCTCTATGAGAGGGTGCTGAAATACGCCAAGGAGGTCCAGTCAAAGGCCAAGAGCTTCAACAACAGCCTCAAGGTTGGTAAAAACCCACAAACACACCACTGATCTGTTGAATCCCAGAAATTATCACAATAGATGATTGTTAATATTAATCATGAATTTCTGCAGGACCTCCCTGATGTCCAGGAGCTCATTGCTGAGGTCAATGCTGAGAAATACTCACTTCAAGCTGCTGCCATTTTAGGTAAGAGGACCTTTTGAATTATTTATTTTTATCATTAAGCCTCATGCTTTTCTGTTCTTCTAAGTAATGCTGAGGAAATATGTTTGTGTTTCAGACACTGATGAAACTGCTGAGGTTCCTTCTCAGCAGCAGGTCAAGGACAACACGGTAAGACGACAAAACCAGACATTCTGCACCAATTAGATTAATACTGCGGCACTTACTCCAACTAAAGCAACTTATCATTTCTGCATGTCTGGTTGTTTTAAAAATAATTATGCTAATCACCTCCTGGCTACAGCTCCTTATTAACAACACTGAGACATTAAAGTGTTCTTAAGGTTCTCATTTAAATCTGCACAAGAAAATAATTAATCTATTTTATGAAATACTGAAATGTCTCTTAAGAAATCGGGACTAGATTTAACAGGCAGAAGAAAAAGCTAACTAAACACTACAGTCTTTGGTTTCTGTAGGTTAATCTTTTGTCTTTCACCTTTTCTCCTACAATCAAGGTTATTTGCTTTCCTATTATCATTTACAGTAACTTTCAGCTATCTCTGATTAAAATAAACTCATATTGTGACTCCTCGTTCATGCAGCCCCTCAGTGATCGCCTGGAGACTTTCCGCCTCGACCCCACTCTGGTAGGAAAGCAACCCAATCTGGTCCAGTTCCCCCCTGACTTCCAGCCGATCCCCTGCAAGCCTCTGTTCTTTGATCTTGCTCTCAACCACGTGGCCTTCCCAGCGCTGGATGATAAGGTGGAGCAGAAGGGCAAGGGCGGCCTCACCGGCTACATTAAGGGCATCTTTGGCTTTGGCAGCTAAACCAAACCACAGGTTCTGACCTCCATGTGAGAGCAGCAGAGCTGAGTTTATCACAACCAACAAGACTTGGATCAGTTGTTAATCATTTCAGTTCATTTTAATTTTTGATTTTTGGTGCCTAAGTGCAAGATGGGTGGAGTTTTTAGTCCTGAAGAAGGCAGAGGGAATCTAATCTTCCAGGTGAGATTATAGAGTCAGTAATTAAAACAATTTCAAGTAGCGATGTGACTCAAGTCCACCTGTCAACTTTAGTAGTACCATCAGGATGCGTAGGTGACTCGCATGCAGGCTCTCTCCTTAATTTGAGCTTTGGAGATGTCTGCGACTTCAAGTTTTACAGTTACCATGCCATGGTATTGAAAGTTAAAGCCAAGTTGTCAATCTCAAAATCTAGTCAAGTAACCAAAGCCATTTTGGCTTCATTTTTACACTGTTATGGAAGCGCCTTCATATAGTTTTGTCGCCTTCTTTTTCTCGTGACATTTTCTGCTTTGTTAAACCTAAAATTTAGAAAGTTTATTTTATCTCAGCGCCTTTCACGAAATGCGATAAATAATCCTTCAACCAGTAGTTTGATGAATTCCATCTGAGGGATTTTATCAATCATCATGTTTTGACCACTTCAATATGTGCTTCAAAGCTTCAGGATAAACACCTTTTTATTCCTGACATAGATGTTTTACAGGAACACCTTGCAGACAGCTCAAGATGAAAGGTAGAGGGTCAGCAGTGATGCAACACTAAACTGAATACGTTGGTATGCCGTTTGAAAACACAAAAAGAACGATACTTTGACAGCTTTGTTTGCTGTTTCTTATCAGTGTTCTTGGCTTTAGATGTGTACATATCAGTCATTTGACCAAGGCCTCTCTAAAACCCAGGCTCTGACTTGAAGAACAGACAACAGAAGGATGACTGACGAAGCCACGAATCACAGTTTAAGATGTTTTTCTTCTTTAAAAAGAGAAAAGCTATAAAGTCCAGTGTCTTTAATTTGTCTGTCGGTTACTGTCTACACTCTTTATTAGGTTAAACTAAACTCAAAGTTAAATCTAATGCAGCAGTCCTGCAGTAAACCCTCCTTCATGAAGGATATAATATTCTGTCATTTTATTGTTTTATAGAGCTGCTGATTTACTGTTTGTGGAGCTGCTGGATAGAATCACAGTGTTTATTTAGATTATGTTACTGATACAAGTGTACAAAATGATAGAAACACCGGTCAGTTTTACTCTGTACAATTCAGCAACATAAATTAGTTTTCATCAAAGTAGGACTTGTTTTGGCTTGCTAATAAACTGGCAAATGTTTGTTGTACTTTGTGACATTTGGCTTTAAACTTGTCAGAAAAGGGTCCAACTGAGCTCTTATTTTGAAGGCTTAGTGCAGAAGTTCCTGCTGGAAAAGTGCAGCTCATCAGACTGTAATTAATTCCTGTCTTGTTTTCATGCAGATGTATTTTTATTTGTAAAAGACAGCCGTAGAAGTTAAGACATTGAAGGAGTTTTTAGCAGCTTTTCATTCGTCTCACCACCACGCCTGTTTTCTTTGTCTTGGGTAGGACTAAAGTGCTTTCATCGCAAGTTACACGTCTGTGGATATACAGTAATGCTAGAAAAATCCTCATCCATCGTTTACCTGTTAAAACGCAGAATCACGTCTTCTTTCCACACCAAAGCTGACTTTCCTCTGATCTTTTAGGGACCTGGTTTTCCTGTGACACCTGGTCAAACTAGAGGACTGTATGTTTGTCAGTCACCCACTCGCATCCATTTATCTGTTTTGCTTACTTATTTTTATCCGTTTTTTTTTTTCTTCTTCCACTCAGTGTTTTATGTTAATGACTTAAGATGGATGTGCTGGAACAGTTTCGGCATTTTACCTCTGTTAACCTGGAAAACA
Source organism: Amphiprion ocellaris (assembly GCF_022539595.1). Classification (NCBI taxonomy): domain Eukaryota; kingdom Metazoa; phylum Chordata; class Actinopteri; family Pomacentridae; genus Amphiprion; species Amphiprion ocellaris. The sequence continues at coordinate 10,732,835 of NC_072769.1, forward strand.
GTTTAGTGATGGCTAGTAGTTGCTGGAAACATGCAGAAAGAGAACATAAATGATGAGAATGTGTGATTTCTTTTAGTTTCCAGGCATATGATTAAAAATATTTGCACCAAACACTTGTATTGTTGTTTGTGACCTCAATGGAGAATAAGTTAAGTCCTCTGATTCTAGAACTTGAATAAACCTGATGTGGCATTTCAGGATTTCTCACATTGTAAACAGAAATTCTATTAAACGTCATTATAGGTGCCAGAGATCATACAGTATAAAACGAGAATCCTGAAATGTTCAAAGTATGAAAGTAGCTGCAAATATCTAAAGTAGAGCTATTTTTAGGTGATTTAAATGCAAAAAAACTTGGTCACGCATTGTTTAAGGACAAATTACAGTCTGTAAAAATTGCAAGTTTTTGATGTGGACTTGACAATTCTGGCCCTTTATTTTTATATGGTATACATATAAATTTATGCTTCTGTGAGTTTACTAGATATTGATACATTCACAAAACATGGATTCATGTTTTGTTTATTTAAATAAAGTAAAAATAGTTTTCTGTTACGGATGATAACGTAAAAGCGAATTACTATGAGCAGTGTTTACAGTTAACGTAAATTCATACTGATTTTTAAACATTTTTTTTAGAAATACACATTTAATAACCTATAAAATAACAGTTTTTTAAACTTTTTTCTGCCCTTAACATGCATACTTTTTCTTTCAAATATCTGTAAAATATTTTTTACTGCTATAAATACAGTACAAATAGTGTATTGTTACAGTTGAATATAAAAGAGCAAATTACTGTCTAAAAACCAGATTTTTGATGTGGCCATTCATCACAGTTTTGGCCTGTTTGTTTTTGTAAATTATTCATTTTTTCAGCAACAACAAAACAAGTAAAATCTGTCAATTAACAGTTAAAAATTAATGACTGTTTTTCAGTTCTAAATATTTTTTCTTTCATATAACAGCAAAAATCTAAAATAACATTTTTTGTTGACTTAATATAGTATAAATACTGTAATGTTATAATTTTTTTGTTTTGTTTTTGTTTTTTTACAGTCACCAGGTAAATGAATACTTTACTGCATATTATTTGTAATTTAACAAAACAGAAATTCTACAAAATGACATTAAATTGTTATGAAACAACAAAAAAAAAGTCATTCCGTTTTTTAAAAAAAACACAATGTAAAAGTCCTGTGAAAATTTCACACGTAAAATATGTGTTTCCGTAGAGAGCTGTGTGGGACGTGTGCATCTCTGCCTCTGTCAAGGTGTGGGTGTATGAATGGGAGTGTGTGGGATGCCTGAGTGGGGTGTGTGAGTGTGTTTAGGTTTACTTTTTGTACATGCATTTTCACAAGTGTGAATGATTACATAGGTGTGTTTGTTGCCATCGACCTGCCAGGCATTTCTTTTCTCTCTCTGCATTTCACAATCAACAGTACTTAATTAAATAAATCATCCGTCTCTTCTCCACATACATGACATCTCTGCCTGATGTCTTATCTGCTGCCTGTCATCACCGGCCTTCAGCAGAACACACAGAAATGTGCTCTGCCTGGATGGGCTGAAAACATGTGAGATAAATGTGAACCAGAGATAAGACCACATTTGTGCAGCTCATTAATGTCTCTATTTTAATGTAATGAGGTGACAAGAAATAAGAGGTTATTCCCTTCGAAAAATCTGCATTTGATAAATATCTTTGCCATGTAGAATGTACAGTATGCTGCGCTTGCTCAGGTGATTAAGGCCAAGGTTCAGTGGAAGTACCGCAGCTTTTGTAAAACATCCAGACAACCGTGCAGTATGTAGCTCAGTGAAAGAGGCCGACACACCCTGTTTCCTCTCAATTCAACTGTTAGGAATGTGGAGATATGCAAATACATAGTTGCCATGTTTATGCTGCCAACAAAATGATTAAAATGAGCCTGAGGATGCGTCTGATGCCATTTAAAGCACAGCAGGTACGAGACCCAGCGACTTACGTGACCTTTGAGGCCCTGAATAGTCTGAGAGCAGCTTTCCAACTTCACACTGGAAAAAATGCTCCTCTCAAAACAAGAAAAAAAAACTTATTTCAAGGAATTTTTACCTTAAAATAAGTGAAACAATCTGCCAATAGAACAAGTGAAAAATGGCTTGGTAAGATTTCTTGAGATCTTAAAATTAGCTGGGAAAACTTATTTTAAGCTATATTTTAGGTGTCGAGCTTCGGTGTCTTAAAATAAGCCAGACGTGCTTAAAAAAATAGCAGTTTTTCACTCAAAAATAGATTTTCGCTTTCATGTAACCTCCTAAATTGAGGTGTATTAAACTTATTTAGAGTTTTCTTGTAAAATACGACTCAAAACAAGATCATTTCAAGATTGTTTAACTTAACAAGTTATTTAAGATTGCATTGTCTTAAAACAAGTCCCTCCATCTTGCTGAAATGTCACTTGTTAAGTGAATTTATCTTAAATCGAGTGGAATGAGACATTTTGACTAAAAATAAGACAAACAGACTTGGTAAGATTTAGAGTTTTTGCAGTGCATCTCCGTCACTGCTTTGGTTCAGATCATGAATCCTAATGACTTTGGTGATGCTTTTTTTATCATGAGGTTTACATTTTTGCACTTTTATGCCCCCTTCAGAATGAATTATTCTCTCATTCTTCCATCTTTTAGGTCCCAGCATGGCTTAACATTTTCCTTAGCTGTTCCTCAGTAACAGTCTATTTTGGGGATTCAGTGCCTTGCTCAGTGTCTTATTTAGACAGAAAATGTAGGCGTCAGAAAGTACCTCTTCCCTCTAAGATAGCTCAGATTTTCAAAATGAAATTTCCATTGTTCATGTCCAAATTTGGTCATAAAAAGGAAGTTTTTTCCCACACAAAAATTTCCAGTTGGATAAAATATTCCAACAGGTCGTCACTTTGGAACAACCACAGTATAACCTGTACCTGAGCAACGGAAAGAGTATCTGTTTTTCCAGACAGGTGGACGCACCCAGAGAGAGAAACACTGTATGACTGGACCAATCAAAAATGCGTGCTCTCGCCGCTCAGCTGCAAAGAAAGCTGCCCCGCTGCATTCCTCACCATGGTTTCCTATTGTTGATGTGCTGCAGAGAGACGCCCTGATTCTGAAGGACGTGTACGTCTGTAGATGCTGCACATGGAGAGTTTGCAACGTACGGAGCCGCGTTCAGTCACTAACATTATGACATGTACCCCCATATGAAGACGTTATGTAACACTCCTCGTCTCTGGTTGTTCCGTTGTTGACTGTACACACTGTGTGTTGGTGTTTGTAGCTCAGAGTTTATCCAAGCCATGACTGAGGGTTCATACAGTGTGGTGTCAGGGTGAGGGCGGATTTGAACTTTGAATGATAAAAGAAGAAGAAATCAGGAAATCAAACACAAAAACAAGGATAAGAAATGAAAGAAAAGACATGATTATTTTTTTCCTGTTTGTAAGTCTGAGATTTTTCCTCCCGAGCTGTTCAGAGAGGTTTTCGGAGTCATCTCCTCTGCCTTCTTAGGCTTGTGAATAAATCTTTTATGTGGTCTGGTTCAGGACTGAGTTTACAACTAGAGGTCAAAGTGGTAGAAAGTCAAAAATAATCAGCTTTTTTCAATCTGCTTCTCAAGCACAAAGTTTTCCCAGAGGTAAACCAGGATTTAAACCTTCATGTTAGTGACTATATTTCTAGATATTTCTGGGTATTTGTATGAAGTAATAGTCAATCAGTAGTTTTTCTCCAAAGTTCATGTGTCCTGTCAGATTTTTGCAGTTAAAAATGTAGAAATGTATGACACTTAGAAAGGACATGCTTAAATTTGGCACCAAGTCTAAAAATAACATGGTTGGTTTTACTGCTTCTAAATTGATTATTCTCCCTCCCAAATTGCTCAGAGAGGTTCTGGGAGTCACCACCTTGAACCGTCTTAGCCTTATGAATGAGTCACTTTTGCCTGGTTTGGTCATGGACTGTTTTAAACACTGTATCCTGATTTAGATCCAACTCTTCTTCCAAACTACTGTCCTAAATCCAAATTACCTTTGGTTACACAGTTAGAAGGTGGCTGCTGAGCAACCTCTTTTAGAAACAATTGGAAAGACATATTTATAACATGTTTGGCAAACTCCGTTCTAGTTATTAGAAAGAATCACAGTAGAGAAACGGCTCTGCACACAGAAACAAATGACACTTCAGTTAATGTGGACTCTGGTAATCTGACTGCAAAGCTGACCATTCTTGTCAGCGGACTCAGGAAATGAATGAAACTGCTTTGAAGCGGTTTTTATCATACTTATCAAAATGTGTTTTCCAAGCTTCTGTTAGCAACTTCACTTCTTTAACTGAGCTTGTGTCACATGGCATCCCACAGGGCTCCGTCCTCAGCCCCACTTTGTTCAGTTTACATTTGTTGTTCCTTAGAGATGTTATTCACTGTTTTCATGCCTGTTATGTCATAGCTGTATGTCTTTTTTAGACCAGAAAATGTAGGTTCTCTGCAGTATTACCTTCCTGCACTGAAGAATTGGATGACTTCTAATTTCACACAACTTAACACAGATCAGACTGAAGTCCTGATTGTTGGTCAAACTGTATCACCTCCTACCTTGGACCACTAGCAATCAACATGCAGCACTCGGCCAGAAATTTGGAAGCTGTTTAAACTCCAATTTATTATTCACTTCTCTTAATACTGCAGCAATTGTCCCTTTATAGTTGATTACAAACTCAGCAGCTAGTGTACTCACAAATACTTGGCAGAGAGAATATGTAACTCCAGCCCTTTTTCACCACATGTTCTGTTTATTACTTTGAAATCTTTACATGATCTTGGAACTTTTTATTTTGTACCCATATGAGAGAATCAGTTTCTGTCAACAACTCCACTGTCCAGGCTTGAAACAAAGGAGAACCATGCTTTTACACTTTTAGCTTCAGCATTGTGGAACAAGATTTCCCTCACAGTCAGAAAAGCTCAGTCAGTTCAACAAGCTACTAAAAACCCACCTGTACAGACTGACGTTTGCCAAAAATTTTATGTCTTAATAATGTTTTATTATTGCACATTTAAAACATTTTATTATCTTTTAAGTGTATTTTTGTTGCTCTTCTTTTGTAAAGCCCATTGTAACTCCAGTTTTTGGTGGTAAGGTGCTACAGATAAACAAAGTTTATTGTTTATTATTGTTACTAGATTGTGTGTACTGCGTAAACTATGGGCAGCATACTATCTCTTACGTTTTTAATTATCAATTTGGGAGTAATCATTTAATATTGTCATGTACTTTCAACCTGTGATTCAAAGTGATGTCTTTTTGGGACAGTGATGGCAGAGACATGACCAGAAGCAAAAAAAGACAAAGAGAGACAGGGAAGAATATCCAACAAATCATCCTCTACACCACCAGGGAAAATTTTAGCCACACGTTAAACCAATTATTTGCCAGATTTGGACTCATTCATTGCTTTTAACTTGATTTTCTCATCTGTATTCATTAGTGGTCCCTATTTATACAAATAAAACATGTTTTGTTGCAGCAACCCAGTGTCCCTCCAATCCCATGAATCACACATCCCTGGTAGTTTGAGGGCCCCTGATGTCTCCTATACGAGACTGGAGACTGAGTCAGGGCCCCGCTGAAAAGGAAGGGCCGGACCGAGGGTGGGAGGGAGGGAGAGTGCAGGGAACAGGTCGGTCTGGTCCTCTACAAGGTGGATGTCTGGGCGTTGACACACCTGTTAACCTGTCTGGGAGGAGCTGCTGGTGTTAAACACGGCGGTGACATGAGTGTGTGTGTGTCTGGGTGTGTGTGAGAGGAAACCAAAGTTAGAGGAGACACAAAGTGGGAGCCACAGGGTGAGGAAGACAGAGACCAAGAAGGAGTAAGAGCAAGAGGGTGAGATTTTTGCGCAGGGGATCTCTGCTTGACCTCCTCCAAGATGTTTAAGAAAAAGGAAAACAAAGACGGAACGATCAAGCTCTCGGGCAAGATCAGCAAGTGAGTACTTTTTTTTTTTGTATTTTTGTACCCTGAATGAAGGTATGTGTGCAGTGACACCGTATCTCGGTCATGTTCCTCCTCCTCCTGTTCTTCCAGAGTCGAGAACTGTGTCATGTTTCCTGCCCTCTTTCTCTCTGAGTGTGTTGTGGTTCCCCTCATGTTACATTGTGGCTGCTGAGGCAAAGGTCTTCACTCACTGCAAGAGCTCAGATATGTCAGAGTTAATCCCGTGAGAGCTGCTAACGGAGCCCGAGGTCAGGTTTACCTTGTAAACAAGAGCTGGGATGATGTCCTTCAATGCAACAGGTGGAGCAAGTGAAAATATGTTTACATGCAGAGGTCAGAGTGAAAGAAAGTGAAAAACTTTTTTGCTTCTCAAGCACAAGTAGTATCAGGGCTGGTGATTCTATTTCTGGATAATTGTATAAAATGATTTTCAGAGAGCTGCTGTTCTCTCAGGTTTAACGTGTCCTGTCAGATGTAGAAATGTAGAAACATGTGATTCCTAGAATACGGCTTAAATTCTGCATCAAAGTCTAATAATAATCAGAGTTTGATGGATGATATATGCTCAGCCATAAACTTAAAGAAAGGAAGACAAAAAAGGAGCAAAATCTTCATTTACTAATGTACACGTTAAAGTTGCTACACTTAATATCTGAAAACAGTAACTGAGTTTTTAATGCTGCTGCATTTGAGGGCAGGTTTTCCTGATCTGACTTACCGGTAAAGTGATTTCATTGACATAATGTCTTTAAATCCACTTTTAAACATCCAATACATGACGGAGCTGCCTGCATGTCAGCTGACAGGAGGAGCCTTACATTTAGCAGCCAAACTGACTATTAGTTTCACCTTTTTGTTCTTGTCCGATGTCACAATACTGATTCCACTGTTGGGTAGTGACCAGCCTATGGTTTCACCTTGTCTCTGCCCTGTGAACTGCTTAGCTGGTTTCTTTCTGTGATGTGGGCGTTGGTTCATAACCGTTCATGATGGTGTGACGCAGGAGCAGCCGTTGTTTCCATCCCCAAATAATTGGTTAATTGTTTGTTCTGTGACATGTCAGTAAAACCCAGGTCTGAGTCCCCGCAGTGACATTTTAGGCCAAAATTCATATTTTAGAAACTGAAGCCTGAAACTGAAGCAAATGTTTTTTGTTTTTTTTTTAATTTCTTTGTAAATGACCTAAATGATTATTCAGTGATCAAAATAACCACCATGATTAATCATTTGTTTTAGTTTCAGAGTAAAACCACAACCAGAGTCACTTTCTAGAGGAAAGAATCTAATTTCAACAGGTGGACAGGTAAAGAGCAGATCCTAGTGGTGCATTTGTGTGTATTACTCATCTTATGAGAACATAACACAGTTAATATTGTATCACTGTGGTGACTCAACCTCTGTTAGAGGACAAAAAGAAAGCCCCCATAACTCTTTATTATGACAACTTCTGTTATCGCAAAGGTTAAGAAAGTAGTAGTTAAGATCAGGTCAAAATGACTTCAAAAGTGACGGAAATATGACTGTCTGATGTCTGAATATCTCCCATCAACCATCCTGTTGAACTGATTAGTTAGTTGTATCATATTGATGGTGAAGCAGTGACTTTTTATTGGCACTAAAGATGCCACAAGGCTTAAACATTCAAAGTCAATTTCTTTGCTGTGGTAATCATTTTGTAAAACATGCTACAAACAGCATTTTCAATTTAGACATTAAGAGGAATGACTGCAGCTTAACCAGACTCTCAGCTGCCTTCAACCCCCCGAATTTCAACCTTTTTTTCTTCAAATTTCATAATATGAACTGAAGTGGGAGGGAAACGGACAGGTTTACCAAATGAAGGAGTGATTGTGCTACAAGCTTTTGTGATCTTGCAACTAAATGACAAAAAAAAATGCTGGCAAACCCTTCTAAATTATGTGGGCTATCCAGTTATCCCACTTTCAAGCCAAATTGGCCATAGCTGCTAGCAGTTTAGCCTTAATGGCATCCACAAATGAAAAAAAAACAAAACAAAAATGTGTTGAGCAATTTTTAACACATTATATTTTGATTTGTTGGAATTTGCAAACTTGGAAAAGTTGGAATGTAGCTCAGTTTACACAAAAAATGAAGAAAAAAACTCAGTTTTACCTATTAACCACACAGGCAGCAGTTTCTTTAAGACTTCAAAGCTCACAGTACTGCCTCATAAAAAAGCACAGGCTGGATGCAGACGTATGCATCCAAGGCTAAGTATGGGTGTGACCTGTCATTCAGATCCTTGTAAACCAATAATGAGTGAAAAATGTGCTTTTAACAGCTCAAGTGAAGGAGACAGACAAACCTTTTCTCCCTCCCCAACCACACATTGGTTCTCATAAGAAGTAGTCAAAATTTGGCCGTTTCACTACACTGAAAGAAAGTTTCAACATGGAAAACAACTGAAAAGATTTAAGGACAAGAAGGCAAAGTCAGATCTTTGGAGTCTGTAGGATTTGGCATTAAGATACATTTATTAGTAAGTAAAACTGAAAAACCTGAGCCATTAATAGATTCTTTTACCTGGAAATAAGTAAAAAGTATCAAATTTGCGTGAAATAATCCCTTTACGAGAGAAAGTCAGTAAAACGTCCACCATGAAATGCCTGCATTCCCACTTTCTATTCATAACCAACTTCTGGAAATTTAAACAGAGCATTTCTTTGGCTGAGACGATGGAAAGGTTAAGAAATAATGCTTGTGTGTCCTGCATTTCCTGCTGAGTGAGCAGCAACAGGGAGGTCATTGTGAGAGCGGCTGCAGAACCAGATCAGATCAGGAGGAGGATCTCGTCTCCTCATTCCTGTTGCTCCATCACCTAGGAGCTGTGGGGGCTGCCATGGATCTGTCTCAGTTGATGTTTGCTTGTTTTCTCCCCTGGAAGCCATATCTTTGTAAATACTTTTGGTATGCAGGTCAAGTTAACTGGCGAAGTGTTAGATGCATCATCAGCATTCTTTGGATCGGTGTTACACATCAGCATCATTGCAGCATGAATGTCAGGGAGTATCCACAAAAATATGTTCACTATTCATATCAGTCATTTTGTTCCTCACTGTCTGAGTGTATCTGCTTGTTCCAGCTGTTCAATTAGTGCTTTTTACACTGAGGGTCAAACACGTGTCACTTAGCAATAAGCAATAATTCCTCATCTGCTCCGAGATACGATGCCCTTCTGTTTTCCTGTGTTATGTCTGTGTTTAGGAGAGGCCTCGAAAGAAAACTTGGTGAACTTTGAATTTCTATTCAGATATATTTAGTGTCCCTTAGAAGTTTCAGCATCACGGAGCAGTCAAGGATAGCTTTAAGTGGACATGGAAAGAGCTTGTATCAGCCTTGGATGTGGTGAAATAAGTATAAATTGAGGGGTATTACATAGTGTTACTGCTTTTCACTGTTCTCCTTTAAAGATTGTGATCTTTAACACACCTGGTTTTCCTAAAACTTCTCATTATTCACAACATTTCTACCAAAGAGAAAAATTCTCAGACAAGCTTTCACAAAGCAACTTAAATTTCTGCACTCAAGCCCAGATTTCTGCTTAGATTTTTCATTTAAACCAAAGAATTCTAATCTTTTTTTTTCCACGAATGTACCATCAACAAATGGAAACAATCTGGATGTGTCGTGCATCATTTCATACACATAAGGGTTAAGCAAATAAAATCTCTTCTCACATTTGGGATAATCCATTACATGTCAGTGAAAAGGACCTTAGTGGAGTTTTGTGTCTCTATTTACACAGCTGGGATTTCACTTTACTTTCCCAACTGATGTGGAGCAGATTGTAAAAAAAGATATGCTGCATAACATGAAGATATTTCTCAGAGTTTAAGGCTTTTGCGAAAGAAAATGTCAAGTAATTTTCCAGCCCTGGCACTGAAAAGCTACATGCAGGTGAATTACCTTGTGGTAAATCAAAAAATTACTGATATTTTTATGTACTTGCACATTTGTAAGGAACCTTTTAATGTTCACTTTTTGAAAACATAAAGCATATTAGCTAAAATTTTCAGCACTTGAGATGTTGTTCTGCACCTGCTGAAGGAAACTGAATTGGCTGTAACTGCAACGACAAACAGCTCTGCTATGTGTTAACTTTGTGCCATTTTGTCACAAACATATTTGCACAGTTGCATGACTGTATGCAAATACTTTCATCTAATCACCTTAATCAATCACTAACTCCTTGCTTATTCCGACCCTGATGATTTAGTTACTGCAAAGCCCTTATTTGTTTAGCTTTTTTAACCCCAAAACCACGAGTTGGCCCCATTTTCAGTTTTATGGGTGTAGTTTATCTCTCGTTGCCAGCGGCAGGATCTCCTTCCTTTTGTCTGCCCGAGGCATCGCTTTACGTTTCTCAGCCAATCACTGATGAACATTAAAAGAGAGCAGCACAAACAGCGACATAGGGAGGGACAGGAACAGTAAGCCGCTGGAGTATGGCTAGAATTTAAGGAACGTCTTGGGTGTGGCTCCACAGGTGGAAATATCCACACGGTGACCCATCACCTTAATGAATACACAGGATGATAATAGCTCTCTGCAGATCTTTGATGATGGAAATGATTTATTTGTTAACTTTATTGTTTTTAGTTCATATGCTGATGTGAAACGTGGCCACAAATACATACGTTTTCCCTTTTCCTCACCTGATATGCTATTTGATTTCCTTTCTTTTGCTTGCTGCCTTACAGAACTTCATTTAAGTTCTGGTAGTACTTTCATGAACCAATATTCAAACTAAAATGGCCTAAAAATTGTCCAGATCTGCAGCAGAATTTTTTGGGTTACTCCTGTGACCGCATTCCTTTTCCCCACCATGTTTCATGAAATCCAGGCCCAGTAGTTCTTGTGTAATCTTGCACTGATCGCATACTTCCACGTCTGCTCTCACCTCAGCGGAGGAATTTTATCGAGATAATCTGCTGTCATTAAGAGCTGCTGTGTCTTATGAAATCTGCGCCTCGGACTGAAGCAGTTCTGGATTATTTCTGAGTTGATCTGTGTTTGTGGTTTCATCTGTGACCTTTTATTCGAACCCTTCTCCTCCCCCTGCAGGTCCCAAGCCAGCAACTTGGCCTTGCTGATCGCCCAGATGCAAAAGAATGCCGACCAGGTGGAGAAAGATATCCTCCGAGCTGAGGAGCTGCTGGCTGTGGTGAGAACAGACACACACTGATGCTCTGATATCCTTTCATCTTTCATTTGCCTGAAGCATCACAAAAAAAAAAACCTTTCCTGTGGCTTGCTTCCACCAGGACGCTGAAAATGAGAAGAAAGAGCTGCCCTTTGAGCATCAGAATGAAATCTCAGATAAGCTGGGGGACGCTGAGGGTCTGCTGAAGGACCTTTTCTTGGATGTCGATAAAGCCAAGAAGTTCAAACACCCACAAGCCAGAGAAATAGACAGCGAGTGAGTTGATACGGAATGAATAAATCAATGCAACACAGAGAGACCGCTATGTAGTTGCACAGAGGTTTTCTGTGAGCAGAGATCAAAACATATGTAGCAGAATACAGAAGGTGAATTTCCTCCGAGGTCACTTCTGGGGCCTGTTTCAGTTTCTAATATCATTTTACTTGCATTTATTCCTTTGATGTTGTCATTTCAGTGGCTCATTTATTGGTTTTCTCTAATGCTGAACCTTTTCCTCAAAAATCAACCAGAGCTTTCTGTTTCTTTGTGTCTCCAGCGTCATCCTCCTCCACGAGCGTTGGCTGAAGGACTGCGCCTTCTACAGAGACATCTACGAGCAGATTGACGACGTGTCGCGGATGCCCAGAATTAACTGGGGGCCAGTTTTAAATGATAAGCAAGTAAGTGCAGTAGCACTGTCTGAACATTTGGCTCTCAGTCTTAAAGCTTAAAATGTATTAGACTGTCAATATTTGATATTAGTCTTTGAGCTTAAAGGATGATGTCTGCCATGTTTTAGATTTTTCTTACAGTTATGCTCCTTCATTGTGACAAATGCAGTTGTTTTATTTTAATTTAGTCTCATATATCGTCCTGCTGCGCCACTAAATGTGTATTCATGTGCAGCTGAAAATAATGGAAGAAAAATGCACAATTTTCTTCCATTCAAGTACCATTTGTTAAAAAAAGTCATGCCCTGACATTGTAGAATATTACTATTATTTCTATTTATATATTTGTGACTTAAGTATCTAGTAATAACTGAAAGGCTTGGTGTAGAAATCCACCGACAGGGTAGGATAATAGGCCGGTAATGACAGGCACAGGATGATTTATAGTTATTCTCTAAAGGTCTTTTAGGGCGAAAATCCATTTTTTGTGTGTTTTGTGGTTGTTAAACGTAAAACAAAAGCTGGTAAGCTATAAAGAGGTTTACTTCTACCATTCCCCAAGGCTATGCTACATGAAACCTAACTAACCAATAGTCACCCAGCTCTGGCAGAGAGCGTATTCTTCCTGAAGGGCACGGAAACAGCAGCAGCAAACTGGTTTTCAAAGCAAAACAGGCCATTTAAAACAGCCCTAACGCCAGGAGTTATACAGTCATGGTGAAATTAACCATCTTTACAGTGTTTTAAGCCAAAACATTTACAGACAGATTAATGGGACATTTAAGGTTACTGTAACAGAAGAGATTCAACTTCATTCCTGCCCTACATACTTTAGGATGCCTTATAAACAGTCTGAGTGTATCTGCCAACCAGCTTTGCTTTGTGGTATCTCACCACCTTCAATAAACTCATCACAGAGTGGTGAGTGAGTACAACAAATTAAAGGCTTTATTGCCCTTTATTTATCCTCGACATACCACTAACTGTACACCTCTCTCATCTGCGCTCTCAGAAAAAGGTGAATGCGGAGGAGTACGGCCCCACCATGGCAGATCTGAAGAAGCAGATCGCTGCCCACAACATCCTGCACAAAGAGATCGAGGCCTACAACTCGCAGCTCTGCGTCAGCTCTGCCGGCAGCAAGGTGAACAAATGAGAGCACATTCACATGATGTTCTGGATGTTTTCACATCAGAAAAACACTTTGCATTCAGTGCCTTCCATCTTTAATCTCTGCTCACGACGCATGTTACTGCCTTGTCTTTTAGGAGAACTACACAGCCCTGAAGAAACAGTACAATAATCTACTGGTGAGTTTGTTTGTTCACATGTGAAAACAACATTTGCAGGCTTTATTTTTTAGTTGCGAAAAATTATAAAGGCAATGAATTAAAGTATTTCACTGGAGCAAAACGAAATAAAGAGACTTTTCATGTCAGTTAAAGTGGTTATTTAAACTTCTCCACCTTTGTTCATTTTCTTCCTCAATAAGATGGAGAAGCCCAAATTTTAGAGCCATCAGGGGATCATTTATCAAGTCACAGCCACTTTTACAGAGGGGGTAGTCATATTTACAATGTTCGGGGTTTCAAAAAGGATACTTAGAAACACTGCATCCCTATCATTGTGCTTATGAAGACAGTCATGTACCTGGTTTGCATTTGGTTCTAGTAACGCAGTTCATTGGGATTTTATCAGATACAGGAACCGAGAAATAGAAAAGTCCACTGTAAAAAGCGGCAAGTGTTTCTTTCTTTTTTCTTTTTTAAAAAACATTTTAAACATCCACTGCTCAATAAATGTTAAAGATATTACACTATGTATGTACAATCTCAAGGCCACAGGTGGTTTAAGCTGAGAGAAACTGACTTCAGAATGAAAATCTAGCTGCAGAGATATCTGTGAAACCCCAAACGTTTGTTATAAAACAAGAGAACAAATTTTAGTTGTATTTTTTTATGTTTTTTTAAACAGTTCAGTATCTCAAAAATAGACTCATGCTCTGTCACAATGTGTTTTTTTTTCCATCTTTACTGGCTGTGTCAGACACAAATCTGAAACATTAGCATCAAATCTAACAGAAGGTTGTACACAAACAACGTATCTGCCCCCATAAGCAAAAATTAGATTTGCTATGATGTGCACCTGATTATTTCAGATTATGATGATGCACAAGGTCTTTTTTCCATTAGGTGTGTCAGATTTACGGCTTTGATTTGGTGCATTAGTAAATAAATTTTTCAAATGATAGAGTAATGAGAAACACATTTTGTTTGAGTTTCAATTCAGTTCAATTCAATTTTATTTAAAAAAGGCGCAAATTACAGGTCAAATTGTCTCAAGACGCTTTACATTTCATTTTGACTTATTCCGTTTTATTTTCTCCTCAGGACAACTCCAAGTGGCGTCGTCACTACCTGAACAGCCTGTATGAATACATGCAGGGCAGCGACAAGGAACTGGCCTTCCTGGGAGAAGAACAGGACAAGATCAAGAAGCAGGACTGGAGCGACCGCATGGTGGATCCACCCGATGTCCGCCGGCAGTATGAGGTAACAGCTGATGTGCTGTGAAATATATCATTCCTGGTAACTTAGAAGTCTCAGTAAGGATGAGTTGTGGCTCGTCCAGAATGATGGAAGGTGTTTATTCTGTACTTGGATGACCAAACACATAAACAACTTTGATTTGATCTCAACCAGAATTTCAAGTCCAACAGTCTGCTGTCCCATGAAGGTGAAGTGAACAAAGTCCAGGATGAAGGAGACAGACTCATTGAGCTGAAGCATCCAGCTGCTGCCATGATTAAGGTAGCTGTCATTACCCAGAAGACGTTTAAAAAGCCCAAATCTCTAACTTCAAACCTTTCGTCATCTTCATCCTTTTAAAGTCATGTTCTGGAAGCCATTTCAGCACAGTTTACCTCTCTACGTTACCTTTCCAGGCTCAGAGAGACGGTGTACGGAACGAGTGGCAGAAATTCCTCAACCTCTGCATTTGCCAAGAGACACATCTGGACAATGTGGAGGAATATAAAAAGGTTGGTCCGAATATTTTTCAATTTCATAAGCATGTGTGAAAAATGAGCACATTTCTGTCTCTTTCTGATGCACCATGTTGAGATTTTGTGATTAAAAAACCTTGTCTGATGCTGTTTTCCAGTACCAAATGGACACAGATCAGCTGTCAGAAACGCTGACTAAACTCAACAACAGCCTTGACCCCAAGTCCATCAGCAAGAAGAGCAACTCAGAGAAGCTGCTGCAGCTTGAGGTAATATAAGAGTCATAATTACACAGGCAGAGTCCAGTAAGGACAGTCATGTACAAGAAATCCAACTTGAACCCCCCTTAAAGCCAGTTTAGTTTAAGGGGAGAAAGAGTTAGAGAGGAATCTAATCATATAAGAGAGAAAAATAACACTTAACTGAAGAATAGATGGGAAAATTGGAAAAGAGTAGAATTTTTAGAGGTAAACTCGTAAAGGCAAAAAATGACACAGTATTTGCTTTTGTGATATGCTTTGAGCTTTATGGAAATCTAATGATTAGTGAAGAAAACTTTTGTTTAATATGAAGCAGAGAAGTACATTTCAGAAAATTATCCGTCCATTTTCAATGTCATCTTTATTGTATGTCAAAAGTTTGTGTGCTCATATGTTAACAGAAATATACTGTAAATGAGTAAAAGTAACCTTAAAGAGTAGATGGTAAAAACAGAAACCCTAGAGACACAATAAAGCTAAATATCTCCTAAAATCAACACGCACAGCACAATAAGAATGCAAAAAAAATAATAATACAGTACACATCTAAAAACAAATAGTGCCATACACCAGATGATTTCCTGTATTTTAAATAGAAGATAACACTAAATTTAGGGCCATTATGTGTGATATCTCATGGTTTCTCAGCATTCTGGATATTCCAAGCACAAAAAATGCATTGAAACACTAAACGGAGATAAAAGTGTAAACTTCAGTAGAATCCTCTTCCTGCTGCCATGTTGCTATGACTAATTCTAAGACATGTTTTCCTCTGTGTTTGTTTCCCACCAGGCGGAGGAGAAAGCTGTCCAGAACTCCGAACAGCTGCTGGCCGACCTGAGGAGACGCAGCACCACCATCGCTCCTCTGAAGCTACGACACACCAACCCCAGCAGACCCATCACGGTGGAGTCGCTGTGTGACTGGGAAACAGACAAGGTGCAGCTTCAGCTCCTGTCAGATGTTTAACAAAACGAAAATCTAGGCAGCGAAATATCAGCAGATGAGGTGCTTCAGCTCAGTTGTTTTAATCTTGGGCCTCAGTGCAAAGATTTTATTTTATTTCTTCATCACTGTTATGCAGGATTCTCTGAAAAGAGGCGACAAGTTCACCCTGAAATCAAATTCAGACAATGAAAACTGGGACGTTATCTCCACTGATGGGGCAACTAGGACCTTCCCAGGAGTTTGCTTCCACATCCCACCACCTGACCCAGACGCCATTGACAAAGTGGATCTGTAAGTAATGCAAAGCTGTATTATTATGCAGCTACAATCAGCAATGCAAGAGAAATGCTGTTAACATTTCTGTCCCCCACCTCTCTGCATGTTTTCAATTCATTAGTTTGGGCACTGAGCTGGCAGACATCAAAAAGAGAAGAGCTGCTCTGGCAGCGTCACTGAAGAATCACAAATCAGATGTCTCCAGATCCCTGAAATCAGGTTTGTTGTCTTTGAATTAAATCCTTAGTTATCCTAACTAGAAACGGTCATTGGTTCTGTATACTCAGATAAGTAGTGTATATGTATATATATGCCACAGTGAGCTCAATCAATAAATCATCTTTTCTGTTTCCTTAATCAGCACCAGTTTCTTCTGCCCCAGTGGACCGTAAAGTCACAGCTCTGGCTCAGCAGCTGGACAAGCTGGACAATGACCTGGCCAACGCTGAGGAGAGCATGCTGAGTCGCCTGCGAGCTCCACTCAACCCCAGAGATCCGGCCGGAGATCTGGCCAAGAGGCTGAAGGATCAGGAGGTGAGACGAAGAAACTTAAATCGACACCACACCAATCAGCTCTTTAGCTTTAGAGGAAAATGTGTTAAGTTCTTAAATGTTATAAACCATGGCTTTAAGTTTATGTTCATTATGACAAACATGTCGTGACATTTAGAAATGACCTATCAAACTGTAACCATCAACACAACATTTTACAGCACACACATTTTGAAAACTACGATGAAACGTGCTGCTTTACTCTTGTATTACTATGCTGAGCTGTCATTATCCTCCTGCATGTTTGAGCCTACATGCATTCGTACTCTCCATCTACTTCTTCTTCACTCCGCAGGCTGTTTGCATGAGCAGATGGGGAATGATGATATTCTAGAAACTGTAAAAAAAGCTTCTGAAGCCAAATTCGCATCATAGGAGATCACAGATTGATAAAGAAGTAACCCCAGATGCTATTTTTTTGATGTGTCTGAAGTATCTACATTCACCCTTTACAGGAAGCTGCCAATGCCCTCAAGGCTCTGGAGCAGCAGAGGAAGGCAGCGCAGGCCGACCTGCAGCCGCTACTCTCTAAAGATCCAAGCGGTACGTCGTCTGCTCTGCCACTCAAACTCAGTGCTGCCAACAACAAGTACGACGGCATCGCTGCACTTGCTGATCTCTTCAAAAAGAAGTAAGTGTATGTTTTGAGGTGGTGGATTCTTTTGTCATAATAAAAAAAATGTTTAGAAAAGTTTTCACAAAGAATGCACAAAATAATAAATACGATTTTACCCTCTAAATGCAAAAAGACAATCCAAAAATGCATGTTATCTTTAATACAAATCAACAATTTTACAGTCAGAAACTGTCAAAATAGAAACAATCATCAGATTTTCAACTTTTTCATGGTCCTTGAACTCATCATGCACGATTCCATTAAGAAAAACAACCTAGGTTAAGCTTAAAATTGTGATTTTTCAATAAAAATCACCTTTTGTGCATGTCTAATTTTAAAAAACTGCAAAAAATAGACAAGAACAAAATATTACGTGCACAACCAAGAGGCCATGACTGACATGACATGAGTGCAGAAAGGAGAGGTATAGAAACGAATTAAAAATATGTTGGAAAATATCTATTGCATGTAGAGCCACCATTATTTCTACAGTATCAGTAACACCTGTGAACACTTGACAAAATGTCGTAATGCTTATTCCAGGGTTTTCAATCTTTGTAAAATAAAAAAAAATCTAAGATATTAAACTTTAATTTTGGTTTTTTTTTGTGATTTACTGCATTAAAGATGTGTTTTAATGCAGAGAAGAACTTTTTTAGGTCTCTCCGCTTTCAGCCATGGTTGTGCTGTTTCCATGAGGTGCAGGACTTTATATTACAGTGAAAAATGAAGAAAAATGTTACAGAAGCAAAAAAAAAAAAAGTGCCCAGAAACTGTTTCGGATTCAGAGGATGAAAAAAATCACACACCTGTCATTTTTACAGGTTTCGTGTAGCTTTGCTTTGTGTGTTTTGATCATGTCAGTACACTCATTTATGTTTCTTTCAGAGCAAACTCGTCCCTTAACCTGGAGAATCAGATTAAGAAAGTGGATGGTCTTGTTTCTGGGTTTGAGAAAGAGCTGAGTGAAGATGGTCCCATCTCTGACACTCCACATGCGATTCAAGCCCGCACTGATGACATTCAGGTGAAGAACTCTGCTTTTCTTTTACAATCTTATCTCAGTCACACAAAGCCCAATTTTCTCTTACACAACTTAGATTTGACATTCATGTTAAATTGAAAGTCTCTTCTCTTGTATTCAGAACCAGCGAAAGGCCGTGGCGGCGGCTCAGGATGACATGAAGAAGCTGAGCAAAGACTTGGAGACGACAGAGCAGCTGTGCAGCTCTCTGCAGCAGGGATATCAGGAGTACTGCCCTGACATCCAGCGCCAGAAAACAGAAGTCAAGCAGCTGCAAAACCGTTACACAAACGTTGCCAACCAGCTGAAGGAGAGGTGAGAGTCAGACTCTGAATACACGCATTCAGTCACTTCAGTTAAATTAAAAAGTCAGTAGGTTTGCTGACACAGACATTTATTAGTTTAACGGAGGCTTTTTATCCACACACATCGATCTAAGAGTCGCAAGACAAACCTGAGCAACAGCAAAGAAGAAAAAACATGGTTTTTTTCTAATGTTGCTTTATTTTGTAGAATGCAGATCGTTTTTTCTTTTCAGCTTTAATGTGAAAAAGGCAGCCTGTGGTGCATGCATGTAACTAGACTACAAAGCTTTGCTCCTTTACTACCACTAAGGAACAGACATTTTTAATTGCACTGGGCTAAGTTGTTATACCCGTGATATTCCTCACAGGGAAAACATCTTACAAGAGGCTGCAGTCAAGAACCAGGAGTTCCAGAGCACAAGCAAATCCTTGAACTCCTTCCTGAACAATCTGCCAACAAACCAGATAAGCCCCAACGACGATGTGTCTCAGATCGCTGCCAAGCAGAGCTCTCAAGAGGTGAGTCTGTCTACTGACTTCATGGATGTATCAGGTGGAGAATAGTTGAGGGTCCTTTTTCTTGTTTCTCTGAGCAACCAGTTCTTGTAATCCCTTTGCCAGTGATTTGTTGATTTCTAAGCTCTCCTCCTCAATAAATCTATAGAAATTAACTGTTAGATGTTATCCATAACTTAAATGTCTGTTAAACTTTTCACCATAGAGGGTGACGGACGACTTGAAGCGGAAGCAGGATGACATTGACAGAGTGACTGACCTGTCACAGGACCTCCAGAATCTACTCAATGTAAGACTCAAACAGATTGTAATGCATAGCAATAAATGTATAAAAGCGATACTAATTATATGAATTATTAAATACATTGGTGATTTGAGGCATATATAGAAAATAAATAATCAATAACTTTAAAATCACACATAAAATGTGTCACCTTTCAAACTTATGTCTGTTGTACTGGAAAAATAATAAAGAAATCAGTCATAAATGACAGTTCATAAACTGAAAACTTAATTGTGAATATTTGTGCAGGAGTATGAGACCAACGTTGACAAATACAACAGTACACTTGAGGATGCTGGTGCCACCGTTCCAAAGAAACCTCGTGTGCTGGCACTTTCTGATACTGTTCAGAAAGAGGTAACATTTATTTAGTTGAACATAATCTAAATTCATTACTTTTATTGTAAAAACAAGGTGACTGATGTATTGTTAATTACAGGAAAAAGATTTGGTGAATCGTTACGCTGAAGCAACGGCCGAAAACACCCAACGGCAAAAACAGATGGGCTTGGCTAAGAACCTCCTTTTACAGGTAAGAAAAATTACCTTGGATAAAAAACTTTTTTCCCCTTTAAATTACCTTTTCAATATAAATGATGTTCTTCATTAAAAAACTAAAGCTACATCGCAAATCATGTGATGACTTGATTGACATTCAAATAATTTGCTTTTCCTCCTGCAGAATGAAGAGAAAGTTCAAATGGTAGCACAGCAACAAGTGCAGCTTGAAAGCCAGCAGAGGAATGCTTTTGAGATAGATAGTCTGTTAAAAGATCTGGAAGATGAGAAGGACAGGACAGCTCATACTGAGAATAACCTGAGAACCTTCAAAGAGAGGATGCAGTCACTGAGGAGTCGCAGAGGAGTGGAGCGCGTTGAGGAGAAAGAAGTACTGCATTACTACCGTGACCCAAAACTGGAAAGTGATTTGGCCGATCTGCAGAGCAAACTGCACCAAGAGTCTCTGAAGCGTAGCACCACCCAGACTGAGGTCGAGGTAATAAACAACAAAATCACCATCCTGGCGGACACCCTCAAGAAAACCCCACCAAAACTGGTGACTAGAGAGGTGACAGAGTTTGAGAAAGATCCCCAGCTGGATGTAGAAGCTGCTAAACTGAGAGATGAAATATCAAGGATGAGAAATGAAATTCGAGTGAAAGATGGGGAGCAGATTCAGATGAAAACAGAAGTCACAATTCTCCAGCAGAAGAAACCACCCATTAAAGAGAGGGTGGTTAAGAAGGAAGTGATTAAAGTGGAAAAGGATCCACAGATGTTGAGAGCAGTGCAATCATTTGAGACCGAAATTTCTGAAGAGAGCAACAAGACCAAATTCATCAACGATGAAATCTTCCAGACAAGGAGTCAGATTAATGCACTCGAGAGGCTGATTCCTAACATCCAGCCAAAGGTCATTACTAAAGAGGTCAAAAAGATTGAACAAGACCCTGACCTTATCACCGAGTCTAAGAAGATTCGAACTGGCCTAGAGGAAGAGAGGATTGAAAACAACTCTTTGTCCAAAGAAGTGATGGGGCTCCACAGCCGCTACAGAGAAGTTCAGGACTGGAAACCAAGAGTTGAGGTGAAGGAAATTGTTAATGAAATCTACCGGGTTGACCCAAACACAGAGGTGGAGATAATGCGGCTCCGCAAAGACATACAAGACTCCAGCAAGCAGCGTTCTGATCTTGAGAGGGAGATCACCATGGTCACGACTGACCTGAATGTCCTTCGTTCTGAGAAGCCTAAAGTAGAACTGAAGGAAGTTCTCCAAGAAGTGGTTAAAGAGGAAAGAAGTCCAGAAAATGAGAGAGAGATTCAAAGGCTAAATGATCAGGTGAACCATCTACACACCACTTACAACTCCCTCCAGGACCAGGTGAGAATACTCAGGAGAGACAGAGATGAATGGAAGGCTGAAAAATCCAAAGTAGAGACCAAACTTGTCACCAGAGAAGTCATTAAGTATGAACCTGATCCACTGCTGGAGAAAGAAGCTGACCGCCTGAGAAAGAATGTGAGGGAAGAGGCACAGCTGCGGCGCTCCATTGAAGAAATGGTGTTTGACCTGCAAAACAAATACATCCTGCTGGAGAGGCAGAAACCAGAGGAGAAAGTGGTTGTGCAGGAGATTGTCCGTTTACAGAGGGATCCACGGCAAGTACTCGAACACGAAAGGCTCAGCAGGAGCCTGGATGACGAAGTGAAGACCCGGCGTCAGGTCGATTTAGAGTTGCAACAGCTAAGAACAAAGGTGGAAGACAAACAGAGGATCCTCAGAGAGAGCGATGAGCGCCAGAAGAGGATTCAAGCTGAGTCTGAGTTCAGGGAGATCCGACTGCGCATCACACAGCTGGAAAATGCCCCACCTCCTGTTGAGGAAAGTATAGTTGTGGAGGAGGTACTGAAAGTTGAGAGAGATCCAAAACTGGAGAGGATGACAAGCGGTTTGCGGTCAGACATGGATAAGGAAACCAGCGACATTCTGCGTCTTGAGAGAGACATCCGCAACATCACTGTAAAGCTTGAGATCCTGCAGAAAGAGAAGTCTGGTGAAAGGACGGTGTACAAAGAGGTTGTCCGTGTTGAGAAAGACCAGGCTGTTGAAGCTGAGAGGGATCGCCTGAGAGAACAGGCGTCTCAGAGTAAATTTGCCAGACAGGACTTGGAGGATGAAATTAGACGTCTCAATGATAAAGTCAACCATCTAATGAGCTCCAAATCCAGCACTTCAAGAGAAGAGACAACCCTCACTTTGAACAGAGGTGCCTTACAGAGGGAGAAAGATGACCTCGCACAAGAACTTAGAATGCTGGAGAGCAAACGACATGACATCAGTCTGTCCTTCCAGCAGCAGAGTCGACTTATAAGCCAAAGAACGCAGACGAGCAAGCAGAGGAGCCTTAAGATGGAGTCTGACATCATGAGAGTTGAGAGGGAGATCCTGGATGAAAAAGACAAGATCCATCTGCAAGACAGCACCATACGCGATCTCCTGCAGAGCCTGCAGAAAGAGGAGCACGCGGAAACGAGGACCAAAGAGACAAACGTCTCCACCAAAATCACCATTCTAGATCCAGATACAGGAAAAGACATGTCTCCTTATGATGCTTATCTTCAGGGCCTGATTGACCGCTCGCAATACATTCATCTGCAGGAGCTGGAGTGTGACTGGGAGGAGATTACTTCCATGGGACCTGATGGGGAGACATCTGTACTGCAGGATCGCAAAAGTGGAAAGCAGTACTCCATCAAAAATGCTCTGAAGGAGGGAAGACTGACAGAGTATGATCTACAACAGTACAAAAAAGGCAAGCTTCCCATCTCAGAGTTTGCCTTGCTGGTCGCAGGTGACAATAAGAAGCAGCCCCAGTTCAACTCAATCATCCCAAAGTCCAGTACAACGGTGAAATCAGCTGCACCAGACATGACCACTGCTAAAGAAGGTTACCCAATTGCTGGAGTAGTGGACACAAACACTGATACCTGCTTTACAATACGTAGTGCTGCCATGCGCAAACTCATCGACGCCACCACCGCCCAAAGGCTTCTGGAGGCTCAGGCAGCAACGGGCGGCATCATTGACATCCACAACAAAGAGAGTTACACAGTTCACAAGGCAGCAAGCAGAGGCCTCATTGAGGACAGTCAACTCCAGCGGCTGCTCAATGCGCAAAAGGCTTTCACAGGAGTCGAAGACCCCATGACCAGAGAGTGTTTGTCTGTGGGAGAAGCTGTTCAGAAAGGCTGGATGCCAAAGGAAAATGCCATTCGCTACATGGAGGCCCAGCACCTGACCGGAGGGCTGGTCAACCCCAACACTGGTCGCAGAGTAAGCATCATGGATGCCATTGGGTCCAAAATGATCGACAGCACAATGATGAGGGAGCTACAAGCTGAGACAACCTACATCAAAGATATTATAGACCCAATTACAAAGGAGAGGATCAACTACAAACAAGCTCTGGATCGCTGTAAGCCAGACCCAATCTCAGGTCTACCGATGCTGCCGGCCTCTTCCAAAGAATCTGGTTACAGTCAAAGGTACAATTCTAGATACGCGAGATTCTAGACATGTTTACTTTGTGGAGTTATCTGGTCTGCAGAGTGTTGTGATAATAATGAAAAATTAGACATGGGTTAGGGTTAGCCACCCATTTGAAATCCATACAATATTTACAATGTGCATTTTGACTCAGGTAAAGTGTTCTACTGCAAAGCTTTCTGTCTCACTGATTGCTGCTGAGTTGCATTTGTTTACCAAACATGTCTGATGTGGGCAGATGTTCTTTTGTTGACTTTTTTTTTTTTTTTTTTAAAAGAGTATAAATGCAGTCTATCTTTGATATTATTGTGTTATTAGGGATCCTGGGACAAGGTGCAATGCTGTTTGCCAAGATTGATTTGATTCTGTATTACTCATGGGCTGTCTTTGACACTGTTCACTTTAAACTCAATCTTGTTTGATACTTTATAAGAAACAAATATCAATAAATTTAAATTATAATACTTGAAGTGCACTGACTCCTTTACTTTCACATTCACCACATGTTTTCAACCTTTCAACCAAAACCGAGTTAAACACACACAATTTGAGTGTCTTTTACCACAGCTTCCTATTAAATGCACCACAAGTGTGTCAGGAACAACTGGGTGTCTTCCTACACTGATAACAAATGGCAAAAAATGGGCACCACTCCATCCAGTGTATGAGAACATGATAACTGCCAATACATTAAGCACTGGATGTATCCTGTAATACAAACATTTCCAAAAGGCCACCAAAGAGGGGCTAGAACAGATCTGACGGGTTGTATGGTAAGTAATCAGATGAAAAGCACACACAGTATAACACATACTATTTAGCCTTAGTTATTTTTTATTATCTACAGTATAGCCTCAAATAAAGCTAAATGACCATAAAGTTACATCAGAAATAATGTTAAGACTAATATCTTCCATCTATAAACAATTATTATCTGATATCTCAGCACTGATGGACTGAGCTAAAAATGTAACATACTCACAAGTCATCGACACAATATGTCTACTATTAGTTATTCAGTGACCAAGCATGAAAACCTAAGATCATTTTACTAATTTTGAGTTTTCGTTGTGTAAAAGCAACCGATGATAAAATGCATAAAACTGTTGAGGTCAGAGGTTATCAATTTGGTCATATAAACCGATGAAATTCCTGAATTTTACACTGAATCAAACAGTCTAAAAATCAAAGGAAAACACACAACAGTTTAAGAGGCAGCGGTGGAGCCTTGGCAATCAAAGAGCCTCCCCTCTCCCCCTGGGAAACCAGATGAATGAAGAATCTGATCAGGTTGCATCTGCAGGTTGTGCAGTCTCACATCGTTTGCACTCCCTCTCTGTGAAGAAGCTCCTTTGCTCGCTGATGGCTTTCTGGAGAAGGGCTATGTTTACACCATCAACACAGTTCAGCACACGGGCCTGGACCATCACACCAACCCCTGTGAGGCCACAAAACACAGATAACAGGCAGGTGATAGGGGCAAAGAGTCCTGCAACTATTTCAAAGAGTTACCTTACTGCATGAGATTTACCCTGAAATAGAAGCAAATACTGGTAATTAAATTTTATGCAAGATGTAAGGAAAAAACAAACACAGCAGGTGCTGACTGGTCAAAGGCCCAACACAGTTCATTAATATTTTCTTTCTTTCCACCATGATCGTCTAAAAATCTTCTTTATTACTCAACAACTGCTGATTCTGTAAAAGGTTTTGACTTAACCCAAGAAAAATTCAAAACTGCAGGAAAAAAAATCAAGACAATATTTAAAATACTTCACAGTCATAATAGATAAAATCTTCTCTTACCCATATTATTTTCTATCTCACCCAGAACAATGTATTGGGCTCCAATTATTGGGTTAAAGGGCTCCACAAACAACGTGTGGACAACCACGTGGTGCTCTTTCGAAGCATGCTGAGCTGACAGTGTAGCCCTAGACTCCTCAGGCTGGTAGCAGACAAGTCTGAAAAATCATTTAAAATATCAGTGGTGAATAGGTTTAGTGTCCAAATCAGTCCTGATGATACAATCGAATCTATTATTCCTCTATTATTCATAATATCAGCCACCAAAATATTAGTCAGGCTTTGCTAGAGGCAGTTAAACATAGTTTATAGAGTTTGACAAAGTGTTACTGTGTTTAAAAATAAAGAAGAAGAAGAATTAAAATATTTTTTTTAAAGTTACTTCTTAATTTAGACCTCATCAGGTTAGGTTTATAAATAAAAAGGTCAAATGTGGACTAGATGAATAAGTAGTTTCTAAAGTATGTTTCATATGGTCAGATTTGTAAAATCTTGTATTCAATTTGTTAAAAGTAAACTCCATTCAGACCACAGCCGACCAAGTAAACTTTTAAGATTATTTACTTTACTTAAAAACCTGGACTAGATTTATAAGCAGGAGGTGCAGACAATTTAAACTGCTTCATATTTGTGAAACATCTATTCTCTTAGCAAAAACTGAAAAAACAACAGCTTTATTCCATTAAAAAATGTATTGTGCTTTGACTTGCCATACGCGGTTACTTATAAGCTCTTAAACCGGCATCAAGCAAATCTTGTGCAGAATAAGTGGTCTTCCAGTTAGAGCATTACAACTGAGGGGCTGTACAACAAAACCCACCTGCCAAATGTTCTAACTGATTCTCCTTCCTGCATATTTCCGGAGTTTACTTCCCAGGGAAAATGAAAAACGGCAGCTGAGGGAAGCATCGTAACGTTAAATCTGTTTGAAAAATATATACAATGAAGTTTGAAGTGTTGCGGTAGACTAGGTACTTCCGGGGTATATGTCACATGACCTGTCATTCTCCACCTCTCTGCGCCTGCGTTAGAAAGAGGCCGTCTCGGGTAAACCATAGTCCACTCTACGGGCAGGTCTCGTCAGGTTGCAGGACGTTGAAAGATATTAGTGTTTCTAATTTTTCACACTAATTGTTGTTTATAGTCTGTTTTAGAGCCATGAATCCTGATATTGCGAGAGAGCGTGAGAACGCTACATTTGACGTCAATAAACTGACCAATATTTTGGACGGCGGCCCAGAAAAGACCGCTAGACGACGAGAAATTGGTGAGTTTGTTTGTTCTGACTTCCTGTCGTAAACGATGTTATTTTGATTGTTACGGCCGAGAATTTTAACTTAATGTAATGATAGTGGTGATTTGTTGCAAATGAGTTGTGAAGGAAAACAATAACCAACTTTAACACAACAATGCTATAATAGGCGGTTAGCTGAAAGGTTGCTAGCAGCTCCTTTACAACGGTCGCCAGGTAGTAGTCGGTGTCCGACAGTACAGCAAACTTTTACGTTACTTAGAAACCAACCTCACCTATGGCCCATTTAAGACGGCATCTCTAACGGTAGATTATGGTGGTTTTGCACTTTTTAGACGTAACATCGGCTTTAGTGACATTTAGCAAACGTGTTTATACCGTTGAAGAAATTTCACTCTCGAAGTTTGATGTAGTGGGGGCGTTCATTAGTGTTCTGGTATACGGTGGGTTTACCGACACAGAGCATGAGTCTGCGAAGGTAACATTTGCAGAGTACACATTTTATAGGGATGGTCAGAGGTGGTAGTGATAGAGATAGTGATTAGTTTGCCGGTAGTTGCTAATGAGTGACAGGAGGTAATGACAACAAAATACAAAAGGTGATTGAATCAGGAGGTCTGATAAAGAACAAAAGATAAGATAAAGCACTGATGTATGTATTTCTGATCATTCCTCTATTCACTTCAGAGTCATTGGTTTTCAGCGACCCAGACTTTAAAGAGGACGACCCAAATTTCCTGTCCCGCAGTGAACGCTATGATCAGGCTGTTAGAAAAAGTGTTCAAATGATCTTGAAGCTCAGAGAGTATGGCATTGCTGACCCAGAAGAGATCCAGCACTATAAGAGGTATGTGGCACATACACAGTCAGATCCACTGTCACTCCTTTAAAGTGCCTGACAAGGAGTTTAAGAGTTTTCATTGGTCACAATCACAGTACATTCAGCCAAAAGCTAAAGGTGACACCTCTATGTACTCCTTCATAGGCTTTAGCAATGTTTTTAAATATGAAGCAAGCTATTAAGACCAGTGACAGAATCATGGCTGTTGTTTATACAGTATATTATTTATGGAAGATGGACTATAAGGCCTCTGCACCCTGACTGTACTTTATGACCGTAATCAAATTATATAAACCGCCTCTCCTTATGTGCAATGTACAAAGTGACATTACTGTCTATTAATTTTAAATGCCAGTGGTGTTACAGTCATTTAGTGGATGGAGGATTAATAATATTTATTTTTTTCTACCAATGGGCCTAATGTGGTGGGACATGTTGTCATGTAGGAATCTCACAATCGTCCAGTGACAGCTAATCAAAATGATGATAGCAAGATTTCAGGTAATTGCACAAGAATAAAAGAATCACTTAAATTTGACTTTAGAAGAAATGTGTACTATAGCCACCTAACCAGTGACCTGTGCAGACATGCGTGGCTTTCAAACAGGCAAACTCAGTTGGAACAAAGTTCATCTGAGATAAAAGAATGTGTCAGAGGGCATGCAAGCTCCCAGCTATTACTGCTTGTACGATGTAGTGTAATATTATTGATGTTTCTTTTAAGAAGTGGAGGTTTCTTGTACATTTATGTTGACTGTCCAAATGTTTTTAAGCTCTTTGATACAATACAGCTTTACTTGCACTGTATCAGAAGCTGCACATGCTCCTAAAATGGTTTCACTTGTTAGACAGATATAGTGTGAATAAACACTATACAACCCATACAAAAGCAACTGCTTTTACAGACTTTTCTGAGAATTTGTTTCAACTTTCACTGTGCCATGCACAGGTGCTCTGTCAGACCTATTTGATCTATATGCAGTAGGTTTTAAGTACTTATTATTTTAATTGTACCTACTTGTACTTTTTGTACTTTGCTTGCTCTCTTCCACAGTAAATGATTGTAGGATAGGTGAGCAAAGGATTGTTTGCTTGTTTTCAGTACCTGAATAACTTTTCAGATGACACTTAACAAGTTACAAGTTACTAATTTGTATGCAGGAGGTAAACTTGATGTCAACCATAATGTCACTTTGTTTTGTTAGTCAACGTATGCATAAGTTCTATAATGTTTGAATACAGTGAATCTGCACTTCAACTGTTAATCCTTCACCTTCCCTTCACCCAGTATGGTTAGTGTCAACAGGCCTGAGGCTATGGGTTTACACTTTGCCATGTTCCTCCCAACCCTGTACAACATGTGTGACCCTGAGCAGTCAAGGAAATGGTTGCCTCTGGCAGAATCCTGCCAGATCGTGGGCACGTATGCCCAAACTGAGATGGGTCATGGTCAGTCCTAGATTCACCCTTAAACTTATCTATTGAATTTTTGTTCAAGGCCCTTGACCAAAACTTAATTATACTCTGCCAAAATGGCACAAATTGAAATTTGTGTTTTTAGAATGTTTAGCCAAAATGATGGAGGGTGAAAAAAGGCCATTTTCAGCAAGTCTGAAAAACTGTTCAATACCAAGACTGTTCAATACTAGCTCTGGAGATTTCTTGTATGTGTTTGACAGATCCAAATCATGTAGACATTTTAATGTAGTTACAAGTGTGTTCTAACAGTTGTGCATGTTGTATTAACAAGAGGGATAACTCTACTGCTTTACTAGGTACATGTAGATATATTCATTTTATTAACATAGCCCCACTAGTGGTTGTCCCTTACACCTTCAAAATTAGTGGTATCTTTAAATAAAACTATTTTTTGTTTCCTCCATCAACATTAATTAGTTCTTCTGCTTTCAGTCTCTCATCTCTCTTATTTCTTCTTTATGTAATGATTCTGCACTGATGATAAAACCTGTGTATTTAGACTATTGGTGTTGATTACATTCCATCTTTTTTTTTCAAACAAATGATCAACTCAGTTTCCAATTATCTGATTCAGTAACTTAGTCTTTCTTACTCACACTGGTGTATGAATTGACAGATACTAGGAACTGAAAACTGAAACTGGTCAGAAATGTATTTATTTTGTCCTTTTTCATGAAATCTTTTATCGAAAGCAAGACAAGCAACATTATGCGCTGCAGAAATGCAGTGTCGTCGGGGAGCCCATAATGAGGCCTCTGAAAGTCTCTGTAATCTGAGAGGCTGGCAGATCTGTGTGAGAGAGAATGTAGGCCAAGCCAGCAATTGTTTGTTGCCTTTTTCTAACAAGGCCAAGTAGATGCTATGATGTTTGCAATGTGTGCAAAGCTCCATTGGAAGTTTAGGACCGTATTTAATGAAAATTGTGCTTTGGTGTGGTCTATGACTAGGCCAAAGTCCTTGATAACAAACAGTTTAATGACCTAATGTTCCCTTGATCACTTTTGTTGTTCTGTTGGCCTTTAGCATTGTCTGTGGTTCTGTCACATGGATAGTAGTGACACCGTGTTACCTAAAATGAATGCACCTATCCATTATTATCTGCCAAGGCTCAATTTTAGTGTAGAAAATATCCAAATCATGTCGTGAGTAGGTCCAATATTCATTTATACAATTATGAAGTAGATTGTAAAGTTCTCAGGGCTGCACAGTAGTGTAGTGGTTAGCACTTTCGCCTTGCAGCGAGAAGATCCCTGGTTCGCTTTCCCGGGATCTTTCTGCATGGAGTTTGCATGTTCTCCCTGTGCATGCGTGGGTTTTCTCCGGGTACTCCGGCTTCCTCCCACAGTCCAAAAATATGCTGAGGTTAATTGATTATTCTAAACTGCCCGTAGGTGTGAATGTGAGAGTGATTGTTTGTCTCTGTATGTAGCCCTGTGACAGACTGGTGACCTGTCTAGGGTGTCCCCTGCCTTCGCCCGAGTCAGCTGGGATAGACTCCAGCCCCCCCCCCGCGGCCCCTAGTGAGGATTAAGCGGTGTATAGAAAATGGATGGATGGATGGATGAAAAGTCACAGACAAAATACAATATTGGCATTTTTTCCCCAGATATTTCATCATGTTTAAAAATCTGTGTGAAATGAGTTCATAAAGAAAGCTTTGTGTAATGCCACCAAATTCAGTTTTAGCAGTGACGACGTGTATATGTTGTAGATGTTTTTTTTTTTTTTTTTTTAAAGCTTCACATTAAACTCGATGGCAGCAATCACAATCACAGTCATTAAAAAAACACCTGATACAAGTCTGTGGTCATATAGCAACCTATTCATCCCGCTTCATTCTTGTTTACAGCTTTCAAAGTGACCAGTGGAACACCCTACTGGTGTAGAACAAGACATTTACATGCAACAACTTTAAAGTGAAAAGGAGACAGAAAATCTGAAATTTGACACAGAATAAATGTTCTCTGATTTTATCAGCTTATGATCAGAAACTATATACACCAACAGCAAACTAAACTCTGGCCAAGACTTAAGTCTCACATGTGGTGTGGGGAAACATATCGATGCAGTTACTAAGAACGAATGAAATGAGTTGTTTTAAGTCAGTTATGATCGTATGATAAACCAAATTCAGTGATTCCAGTATGCATGACATTCTGACAAGCTGTTTTAAATTTGTCTTTGTCACTTTCATCTTCCCTGCTGGTCCACACAAATGGTCTTTATTTCCTCTCATACTTCTTCTTGGTTGGAACAATATCAATTCTAACCCATAATCATCCCTTTCTCTTCTCATGCATGTGCACTTATATTGGCTTAAATGTTTGTCATTGGCTTTCCATCCTTGCTTCTACATTTCCCTCCTTGCATTTTTCCACATCACCACTTACTTTTCCCCCTCCATTGGCACCCTGTGTTGCGTGGCCAAGCTGTGTGCACCCTGACAGGCCAGAGCCTTTGGATCTACATCTGGGGATGTTCCTGCCTACACTTCTCAACCAGGCCACCCCAGAGCAAATGGACCGTTTCTTCATGCCCGCCTGGAACCTAGAGATAATCGGCACCTACGCTCAGACTGAGATGGGCCACGGTAAAATGGCACTAAAACAACGCAGTGCAAAACATTAGATGTGCTTGGCACTGTTTTTGGGTTTTGTTGTTTTGTTTTTTTCAGACTGAAGTGTCTAAAAGAAAATTGGGTTGTTCACTGTGCTCTCAGTATACGCTAAAGTTCTGTAGTAATAATGATACTTTCCATTCTATGTTGCATGTTTTAGAGTCCATTATTTCTCATGCACATAATAGAGAACTAATACATTTTGTAGTAATCGCTGGTATATTTTTAAAATGTGGATTTCTTCTAAACTTCCATTAATAGTTATCTGGAAAAGATAATTGTTGTGGGAATCTAACATCCTTGCCGTTATTTGTATAGAATGCGAGTGAAGATGCAAGAGTGATGATTGAAATTCTTACCAAATTAACAGTTTAACTTGATTGTCTATGCTAAATTAGGTTCAAATGATGGTATATGCAACTAAAACATGTATAATCATCCATCGTGTTAAACAGCCTGTTTGTTGGACAGCATGCCACATATTTTATATGAAGAACCCAAAAACTTATGTGCAACTCCTCAGCCATTGCCCTCCTGTACAAGCATATAGATTTAATTTTCAAAATTAAAAAAAACGGTGGTCACAGCTCTGAAAATACACTTTCCGCTTGTACAAAAAATAGATTTTTCTGTTGAATTTCATGCCCAAACCTCAAGGATAGTCCCTCACTGGATATTCTATTCCCTGATTGTTGAAAAACTTACTAACTACTTAACTTTATTAGAAAACTACCCTTTCTTGTTGTATTATCAGCCCGTTTTTATGCGTTTTCATCTTTACTAACAATTTTTTTATTTTTTATTTTTTAAATTTCTTTAGCTTGGGTTAGAATCTGTCCTTTATTGCAGACAAGTACACCAAGATGCAGTCTAACTTTAATGGCATGCTGCACGTATGGCATGAAATTGTCTGTCTTAAAATACGATTGCTGTATATTCAGATCTGTCAAACACATACAAACTGTATGGCTTCACTCCTTTATTTTGGTTTCATCCATTGTATTCTAAATTGAAATGAAATCAGATTCTAATTTATGCTAGTTTCAAACTGTTGGGCCAAACACGTTTTTTTTATTCATTATTCTGTTAAATGTTGTCAGTTATATTTTTGCTGGTATTACTGATGCTACAGTCTTAATATATCATGTGTGATTGAGCCTTCAGTCTTGTCATATAACAGCTAATGTTAGCGGTTAGTTTTGTGTTTAGTGATTGCAGTTGTACATGTGTTTAACAGATAAATATGTGATTGTTTCTTTGTCAGTGGTGTTTATTAACTCATTTAGGCTTTTCAGCTATATACTCTTCATGTGTGTCTTCTATGTGTGTGTTTGGTGGTCTCTTTGATGTATTGTCTCACTCCAGGCACACACCTCAGAGGGCTGGAGACCACAGCCACATATGACCCAGCCACACAGGAGTTTGTCTTGAACAGCCCCACTGTGAGCTCCATCAAATGGTGGCCTGGAGGACGTAAGCATATTTACACTGTCATGCGTTTGCTCTGTTACGCTCAGCACCAGACCCAGAGTTATTTTAGTGTTATTTTGCAGCTTTGAATTTGCATATTGTAAACATTTCTGTGATCATAAAGCAAATTTAATAATGAATAAAGAACACTAATTATTATGCTTTTTTCTGAAAATATTAAGTGCTTTCACACAGACTAAACCTTATTGACATTTAGAGTGAACTACTTTTACATTATCTCTCTTTCTGTTTGTAGTTGGAAAGACCTCCAACTATGCCATAGTTTTGGCCCAGCTGTACAGTCTTGGAAATTGCCATGGTCTGCACGCTTTCATTGTACAGATCCGTGACATAAGCACACACAAACCCCTGCCAGGTAACCACAGTCTGCAACGTCTTTTTGGATGTGGTGTTTGTGGTAAAGCAAGTCATCTTGTCCCTTCATGTCTCCTTTTTCTGTCTGTGTCTTATTTTGTCACACTTGTGCTTACCCTCCCACTGTCTTTGTGTCTCTTAGGTATTGTAGTTGGAGATATCGGCCCCAAGTTTGGCTTTCATGAAGTTGACAATGGCTTCCTGAAATTGGAGAATGTACGAATTCCACGGGAGAACATGCTGATGAAATACTCCAAGGTGATGTGACAGTATTTGAGTAGCTACATTAAAACCACATTGGTTTACTGAGGTTAGATGGGTTCAAGATACTTTAAAAGTTGATTAGACAGAGCTTGATGTCTAAGGCTTGTCCTTTTTCTCCTGAAAAGATTGCTGTCAGTGTAATTACACCCAGTAAATTGCATTTAGAAGCTAGAATGAATCTGTGTGTCCACTAGGTGGAGCCAGATGGATCTTATGTGAAGCCACCAAGTGCCAAGCTGACCTATGGCACTATGGTGTTCATCCGCTCCATGATTGTTGGCGCGTCAGCAGTGGCCCTTGCAAAGGCTAGCACCATCGCCATCCGCTACAGTGCTGTTCGTCACCAGTCTGAAATCCGTGCGGGGTCAGTTACTCCATAAAACGCATTTCAGCAAACAGGAAATACATTGCATAGTTCAGGAGTTGCAAGTACAAGAAAACATGATTAAGGATATCTATGGAGCCTCAAAATTAGATTTTACTTAGAAGCCCTGGGTTTTCACGTTTTGGAATTTGAGTGCACAAGCTAAACTGTTAATTATGTAAATAATGGGCTACAAGACAATTAATTTGCAAAAGTTGCAAAGGTCCCTCACGAACATGGTAATTTGTACAAAACATAGAAGGTAATATGTTCCCGAGTATATGCATAGTATGTGAGTGTGTGATATGAATTAGATTACAGAAAATCTAAAATAAGTCAACATCTTAATAGGTCCTCTGGAACAAGCGTACATGGCATATTAAATTCACAAAAGCCTTAATGGTCAAAGTTATAGATTGGGAAATGGCAACATAATTCCAGTAGCAAATGGAAATGACGGTGATTTGGAAGTAACCTCTTTGCCTCTCTTCCACAGAGAGCCAGAGCCTCAAATCCTCGACTACCAGACTCAGCAGTACAAGCTGTTCCCTCTGCTGGCTATGGCCTATGCCTTCAAATTTGTTGGCCAGTATATGAAGCAAACCTACCACCGCATCAGTGAAGACATCAACCATGGGAATTTCAGTGAGCTGCCTGAGGTACTAACTTGACATCCATGTGTAGGATATGATCTAGGGTTAGGATAAATTACTGAGGATGACACCTTTTGAGTAAGTAGACTGAACATCAGTCTAGGTCTTTTCAACTATTCTTGGGGAGGTGTGTGGCAGTTAAGTTTATGGTTAACACTGGTTTAATCATCACGACTCCAGATAAGTTTGCATCTTGATATTCATGTCAGCTTGGTCTGTCTGTCTCCTTGACCCATGCAGCATACTCTCTAAACACTCAGCCGTCAGGTCAGCCTATAAACACTCGATGTCTACACAACAACAAAAAAATGAATGAAAGGCAAAATTCACAGTAGAACTCCAGACTGCAACCAGAATGGTCTCATTTGCAACCATTTTTTGAGAGTGTGCAAGTAAAAATTTCAAGTGGTTGCATTGTGCGAGTGCATGATGATCATTAAACTGTATTTGTGTTATTCTAACTGGCACAGGCAGCTACTGCATCAACCATTTCATTCAGGAGTGCATATTGGACAAATATGACATTAGAATGCCCTAGCTTAACCTATTTCAAGGTCACTTTTGGTGACACACCTGCCTGAGTACCACAGCTACCCTGCAGTGTGGGGTGTTTAAGGAACATTGGTAATTTGTAGTGTCTATCGATAAGCAGATGTTCAGCAGGTGATGTGTTTTGCCTGTGACAAGGTGGGAGGTGCGACCTATTGAGAATGTTGGTCGCACCGGTGCTACAAGTGTAAAAGTTAACCTGGAGCCCCGCACAGCATTGTGTATATGCAGCAAGTGTGTTGTGATCACAGCTTCAGGACCTATTGTGGAGTTTAAAATTGTCTTGCATGAAGCTATTCTCACTCTCTTTCCCTCTAATCCGTAGCTCCATGCCTTGTCTGCGGGTCTGAAGGCCTTCACCACATGGGAAACCAACTCTGCCATCGAGGTGTGCCGCATGTCATGTGGTGGCCACGGTTACTCTCAAAGCAGTGCCTTGCCAGACATTTACGTCGATTTCACCCCTACCTGCACCTACGAGGGAGAGAATAGCGTCATGATGCTGCAGACTGCCAGGTAACTCGTCCCACAGAAATTTATGTAGGGCCGAGTTCACAGCCTGCCAAGTTTTCCACCTCCAGAAATATGTCTGTCATTACTGAGTTGTTGTTTGCTCACACAGACTGTTTAGTTGCTAAATTCAGATGCTTAAATTACATGACACACACAGTACTTTTTATCATTTTTATCTTGTTGTTTTTTTTAACAGTAAGATCAAGACAGTGACAAATGCAGACATAAACATACACCCACACAGCAGCTTACTATACCACAAATGGAGGAGACACACCCTCACTCTTCCCACAGAAAAAACAAATCTGGGGAACATATTATATCCCTGTGTTGCCAAAAATGGTTTTATATCACCATTACTATAAAGGTCAGCAGTTCAATTTCCGAAACGGGTTATGTGAGATTTTGTTCTTCGAAGGGACATTGTTTCCCTAGCAAGGACATTTAAACAGATTTTTCAGTGTTCAATTACATGAACCGAAAGCAGACACGTGAAGGACAATGATGTTGTAAACAAGAATGAAGCGGGATGAATAGGTTGCTATATGACCACAGACTTGTATCAGGTGTTTTTTTAATGACTGTGATTGTGATTGCTGCCATCGAGTTTAATGTGAAGCTTTAAAAAAAAAAAAAAAAACATCTACAACATATACACGTCGTCACTGCTAAAACTGAATTTGGTGGCATTACACAAAGCTTTCTTTATGAACTCATTTCACACAGATTTTTAAACATGATGAAATATCTGGGGAAAAAAATGCCAATATTGTATTTTGTCTGTGACTTTTCATTTTCATTGTAAACTGACAGTACTTTTTAAACCTGTTCAAACCCTAAACTGTGAGTTCCCTCCACTTTTTCCTCTGCAGGTATCTGGTGAAAAGCTACCGACAGGCCAAAGCAGGCCAACGGCTGAGCGGTATTGTGTCATACCTGAATGAAGCACAGAATCGGGGGGTGCAGCCACAGCCCGTTGCTGCTAGACCGACCGTGGTTGACGTTAATGACCTGAGCAGCCTGGTGGAGGTCTACAAACTCCGAGCTGCCATGTAAGGAAATTACCTACTTACTCTGACCGTGATCTGTGTCTTCTTTTCTGATTTCAATATTTCCATACCTAGAAAAAATGTGCACTTAGTTTCTACTTAATGCCTGAAAGAGAGGAGGGATTAAGGCTGACAAACAGTCTGTTATTTGTGGCAAGTTTTTGTGTCTAAGGTGTTGTTTTTAAGTTGTCAACATTAATTAACTTTCCAGGTTAAGTCTGCGGGTTTCTGCTTGCACATTGCATGTGTCATTTTTTTTTTAGACATGATGTGCTCTGTTGATTGCTTCACTGCACACTATGAGCCATAGTCACATCTGAATCTGTTTGGCAGTCAGTGTCAGCTGTGGTGAGCACAAAGAGTAGCCAAGTCTGTTGTGTGTTAGGAATATATATATATATATATATATATATATATATATGAATTTTATTTTATTTGTCGTATTCTTTAATTTAACAATGATAGATTTGATTGTCAATAGCTCATTAGTGAAAACAAGGG
This sequence comes from Amphiprion ocellaris, assembly GCF_022539595.1. NCBI lineage: Eukaryota > Metazoa > Chordata > Actinopteri > Pomacentridae > Amphiprion > Amphiprion ocellaris. The sequence goes on from NC_072769.1 coordinate 10,770,255, forward strand.
AAATTGTACAGACAAGTTGGTCAGACTGTTAAGCTGTAAAGTATCTGTGTGTACTTAATGCACTCTTCCGCTCTTTGATTAATGCAGATTATATATCTATGTTTATAGTCTAGTTGACTTGGCAGCGAAGAGCATCCAGCAGGAGTTGCAGCGCAGGAAGAGCCAAGAGGATGCCTGGAACAACAGCGCTATCGACCTGGTCAGAGCCTCAGATGTAAGTTCAGTTCATTATATTGCTTTTTCATCTCTTTATCAAATACAATTGTGAGCCAGTGTAGCCCTGGTTGTAGCATCAATATATTTTGTATTTATATTATCATTATATAGTTTAAAACATTCCATAGATTGCGATTCACAGATTTGTCTTAGAAGTATAATAAGTGCAGAAATTGTGCTCTTTTTTTTTTTTGAAGTCACACTCATATTCTACTCGCTCCTCCATATTTTTTCCTTTTTTTGTCTCCAGGCCCACTGCCACTATGTCGTAGTGAAGCTCTTTGCTGACAAGCTGGGAGAGGTTGGTGACACTGCAATACACTCAGTGCTGTCAACCCTGGCTCTGCTCTATGCTCTGCACGGCATCACAAAGAACTCTGGAGACTTCCTCCAGGTCAGAAAAATCACAGTATATCGAAACAATATGGTCCACAGGCAGTGTTTAATCATATACGTAATAGGTGTTACAGACATATTCATTCAAGTTGCTCCAGTTATTTGCATATTTCCGGGGCTGCCAGATCCTTTGTCAGCTTTCAGATTAAGAAACCTTAATTTTCTTTTTGTGTTTGAGCAAAGAAAGTGTGGCTTTTGTGCGTTGGATCTGTATGCCAAGTGTCTTTTTCTTGCTGCGTTTTTGTTTATCGGTGACAACCCAATATCCCTGCTGTCTGTTTCCTGTCATTTGGGCAGTTGACTGAGGTCTCCATCCTTTTTTTCAGGCTGGACTGCTGAGTGTGCCCCAAGTGATGCAGATTTCTCTTCGTATCAAGGAGCTGCTCTCTCAGTTGAGGCGCAACGCTGTGGCACTTGTAGATGCCTTTGACATCCATGATAAGAAGCTGAATTCAGTTCTGGGACGATATGACGGGAATGTCTATGAGCACATGTTCGAGTGGGCTCGCCGCTCACCTCTTAACGCCACAGAGGTTGGTCTGGGTCACCAGAGTAACACAATAGTTGTCATATTTCATTGCTCAATCATGGTGACAATGAAAGGTTGCTCTTGCATTCATCTGCAGCATACCATTCTCGTGCATCTGTCTACTAAGTCTCGTCTCTTACGCCTCAGGACGGGCTCTTATGAGATGAGACCTACTGTGTTGAAGCTGAACGACCAATGAAAAAATGACAGTCTGTATTAGTGATAATTCAGTAATAATACCATTTTCAGATCTTAACTAGATGAGAGAAGCAGATTAAGACATAGATATCCATAGTAATGATTTTGCTTGTTGGAATGTTGGCACCATCAATATTTTAGAGTTTAAAAGTTTTCAAAATATTTTTACAGCTTTATTTAAATTATTGTATATTGTGACCTGGCCATCACTACATAGATTGTGGAATTTTTTTAGCATTTACATCTCTCCTGACCCATGGAGAAAGGCTCAGCTAGCTGTATCATGATCCATTATCATGTATTATAGCAGCCCACTCTAGTTGTGGTAACAGTGAGAGTCTGTGCAGCCTCAGCTGTGCCTGCCCACTTATGTCTGCACAATTGCATTTAGAAAGGAAGAACAGAGGAACTGGTTCACCAGCTCTCTTACTGGCTGCTGTTGAGACAGACTGTAGTAGTGATAATGATGGCAGGCTTGGAATGACACAACTGTCACTGACTGAGTGCAGCCATCCTAGTGCTTCGGTTACTATGATTATGGCCATGACACATTCGGCTTTAATGGTTGTAGCTCTGACTACATGCAGTCGTTATGCATGTGGTGTTCGTTTTGCTGACTTGCGCATTGTATTGAAGCTACTATACTCCGTAATTATTGCAAGGTGTTGCTACCATATAGGCGAAATAGTACTGCTTAATATATCCATCGCAGCATATACTGAACAGAAATCTAAATGCAGCATTCATATTAAATTCATCAATTGTTTGTAACGTAAGAAAGTAAGTATTTGTTGTGCCAACACATGGCATTTCTACAGCATGAACCAACCAAGTAGGAACTATTTTGGAAATGATAACGGTCAGATCAAGAGTGGGGTAATAGACCAAATTCCACAAGTCGGAGCATTCACCATATGGATTACATAATGCCACATATCTGTGACACTCGGAGTTAATGAAGTTGTCCATGCTGGCTTGTGGAATGTTTTGGGGAACAGGATCCATCCAAAGAATCACGTGGCAGATTATCTGTTGTACCGTGCTGTCTGAAATAATTTCTTAGATGACACACAGTGGAGTTGTGGATGTTCAGATGTCTGGCTGCAGCACTAACTGCCAGCATCCCGAACAGCCTGTTCTCTCGTCATCTGTGATATTGTGTCATTTGAATTAATCTGCATTTTAGGGGGCCTTTTATGGTGTCTGGTCAGAGGAGAGTCTGTGTGGTGGACACAATATGGTCATGAATTTGTCACCAGCTGAACAGCTCAAGAACTGTATGTGCACAATTGGCTAAAGTTAACTATTTTCAAATGCTAACAATAAAAATGAGATTTTAACTGACTCTTTAAGTCAGGAAAGAAGTTAATTTGTATTCTGAGTAAATATTTTCGTACAGTGAACATTGAACCCCAGTTGCAGTCAACAAGGGTCACATTATTCTTGTAAGTTGCATAATTTACAGGAATGAAAGGTATATTGATTTAAATAGATTTTCTTTGACTAAGTTACCTGTAACAGATTTTACAGCCACATGCCATGTTGTGCTTCAAACTTGGTGTGTCATTATATACATTATCACCTTAGGTAGTGCACATTATTTCAGCTTAAACCTTGATTCATGCATTTTTTTTTCTTCTTCAGGTCCATGAATCCTTCCACAAGTACTTGAAGCCTTTGCGGTCCAACCTGTGAGCTGACCTTAACTGGACCTTCCCTCCTGACTGTGACCCTTCAAATCTACATACATGGGCACAAGTGTAACAGTGCTAACCTCTCGTATCGACCCCATGATGCTTTTCATTTGCCATCACCTTATATATACCAGGAAGCTGAACACAATCAGTCCCTCTGAAGGCCATGGTAGACAGAAAACTAACCCTCTGGAATAATGGAGAGATGATATAACAAAAAGACAGGGGTGGATAGAAAATGAGAACAAAATCAGTGATGAGTACTAATGAAATAAAGTCAGTCTGTGTTCACAAAATAGCTTTAATAATACTAAAAAACAATCAGATTTACTGTTTTAGATTGCCATGTTTTCCCAGCAGAATGCCCATTGTAAAGTTTCTAAGTATCTCATCCTTCACATCTTCATTTTCTGCAGTGTGCCTGAAGCCTCCTCTCTGAGCCAGTCAAGATAGAAATGCCATCACTTTCTTTTTTCTAAGAAGAACAGAATGCCATTATGAATGTTACATAATGTTAACGAGCAAACTAACAGCAACATTTGTTTTGGCCGTTTCCCCTGATTACAAGGACCAACATGCTATTTAAAAAAAACTGAGTGTTGTTTGTAATATCTGTTGAAAAGTCAGTAATTTGTTCATGAGATTCATCAGTTCGGTATATATTGAATCACTTTCACAAGGTTGCTCAGAGTCAGCTAAGTCTGCACCCATGAAATATATTATGACAGACTTAAACAAAACTTAATTGCAGTTTGCACTGAGCAAATTCTCCTGTAAAATGCTATGATAAAACTGATTTTTGCATTGTTGAATAAAACCTCTGCATACACCATCAGGTAGATGTTTCAATCAAAATGTGTAATTTTAGTACAAAATACTTCATCCTTGTGGTGTAGAAAGATGTCTGGTTGAAGTTGTTGGTTTCCTCCTTTGCAGAGAACTTTGGCTGTGGTCACTTTAAATCTATATGTCACTTTGTTGTCCCACAAGACAGAAAAAAAGCTGTAACAGTAGAGCAATCTGTATTCTCAGTTCCACCACCTTTTTTGTCTGTTGCTGTATAATGAATGTCATTTGACTAATCCAACTTGACATGCACTGGCACAGAGGTTAATTGTACTCCATTGATAGAAACTTGGCTCAACGGACAGCCGAGAGGTCCACAATAGGACAATGTATGAGACAGTGGAATGATTTGGGGCTTTCAAACACTTATAGGAGATTAAATTCAGCACTTTGTGGTCCTAAATTCTTCAGTTTCTGACAAATTTGGCTGATTTTGCAGCTGTGTGTTGGATCATTAGAATGAATGATTTTACTAGCATTCACAGAGTTTAGAGTGTGTTTGTGTGTCAAAGTTTTCTGCAGATGATATTGCAAGGTTCAGTATGTCAAACGTATGAAAAGCCCCTGTGAGAGCAGTAAGCTTGAATTTCTGGCACCATTCATTTAAGCCACATATGCACTGTGTATGTGCATTAGTATTCTCCCTCCCTACTGTGTGGGGTTGATATATTATGAAGGGTTGCACCCCGGTCAGTATCTGGTTCATTTTCTAGTTTGCTTTTAATCAAGCACATTTTAGACTATAAACTGTATAACTTATGTGTAGATCACAGATTTAGTGTTTTTTTGTTATTAGAGTTCACAAAACAATGTTTTTAGGAAAATCTGTATAACTAGACTTAACCAGCAAAAATATAACATTTCAGAATTGGTAGATTTGTGCACTTTTGTTTATCTCAGACTGTAGTCATTAATTTTTCTCTGTAAGCAATCAAATGCCTAAGTAGGAGCTACTGGAAGTGAGTAAAATTAGTAACAGAGCTACTAAAATACATTTTTCTGAGATTTTGTGACTGTAATGATATTATAATGGAAAGAGAGCTTTATTCTAATGCCTCACTGTAAACTGTAAAGATGATTTGTGTGATAAGTATGTGCCTGAGGAAGGTTTCTTTCCTTAACTAATGGAGAATGTTCACTCAGAAGGCTTCTCGTGTTTTATTTTCTGTATTTACATAAACCAGAAATCATTTCTTCACAGTGACTAAGCTGTTTGTTAAGCATATTTGTGTGATAATTTGTCAACTTGCTGATTTTTAATGATTGGTAAATAATTTGACTTGAACTATCTTAATAAAAAAGAAATAATTAGCGTGCGGTGTCTTTATCTTGATCTTGTGAAAAATGTGCTTGAATTGATTTTCAAGCCCTCTTTAAAAACAGTGTGAAAGATGAAGCCATTAATCAGAGAGAGGTTCTAATTTAAAATGCTACTGAGATACATTATGTAAAGTGATCTGACTATAAATTGTTGAATCCTTGGTCATTTCTGACTCTAAAAAGTTGGATTGGTGCAAATTAGGCACTCAGATTCAAGATGAAAAATGAACAATTTTTTTTTTTTTTTTAAAAAGGTTGTTTCTCACTATACATTTGTTTAAAAAAGATAAATGTAATGACACTGATTATTAAAATTATAACTGCTCACTATTGTTCTCAAATGTATTTTCCAGATGTATTCATACACCAATCAGCCACAACATTATGACCACTGACAGGTGAAGTGAATACCATCCATCATCTTGCTATAATGCAACGTTCTGCTGGGAAACCTTGAGTCCTGACATTCATGTGGATGTTTGACATGTACCACCCACCTAAACATTGCAGGTCAATCCACCCCCCACACCCCATGTCAACAGCAGTCCTTGATGCCAGTTGCCACCCTCAGTAGCGCAATCCACCCCGACACACCGCAGGGTGGATTGCAACACGACTGAGCTAAGTTGTTCATCTGAGTTACACACTCCCCAGATCCAAATCTTATTGCGCATCTGTGGGATGTGCCAGGATAAGCCTGATCTAGGTAGGTGCCACCCTGCAACCCACAGGACCCACAGAATTCACTGCCACAGGACATCCCGAGATGTCCCGTGTACATGCCCCACTGGGTCAGAGGAGTTTTAGCAGCATAAAGGAGACAACACAATATTAGCCAGGTGGTCATAATGTTATGCCTGATCTGTGTATATCACATATGAAAAACCTGAGTTAATGCTGCACATGATTCAACCAGTTTTCTATCAGACAGGCAGCAAAAAAAATATGTGCAAAACATCAAGACAAGAAGATAATACGTGTAAAATCTAATTTTGAAACAAGATAAAGTGGAATAAGAACTTTTTTAAAGAATAAATATTAAGACAATTAAGAGCAGCCAGAACCCATTGAAATCACGTACATCTTTGGGTTTCTCTTAAAAATATCAATGAAGGAGGAACATTTAATCGAAAAGGAAATGCTGTTCCGAAGCTTTGGATCATTGGAAACTATACACTTTTAAATAAATAAAATAAATTGGTAATTTCCTCTGATGTACAATTTCTACTGACTGAATTCTTCTTCTTCAAAAATATGTTATGTAATTTGACTGATATAGTGTTCTTTTTTTCCTTCTCTAGTGTAAAAACTGCACAGGAACGTACACTACAGCACGCTGCATGTCAGTGTAGGAGTGAACTACTAGTAGCACTGTGGGCTTGTGCGGCTTCCACGGGCGGCGGGCTGTTGAAGGAGCTGGAACGGGCCCAGCTCGTCTCCTCTGTGGATAAGATAAAGTGGTGACTCCGCCCCCCCACTCCTCCGCGGAGTTGCATTCAAGGATGTTGGAAGAGAGAAAGAGGGAAGTAGTGACACTGGTGGACAGTAACCTTCAGTATCGTGGCGTGTCGGACTTATTCCCCCTGCTAATGAATTTTAACCCAGTTATTTCTTCTCGGAGGTGAGTGAAACGACACTTTTCATTCGGTTTTGGGACGTTACAGCGGCTAAAAGTTAACTTACGGCGGTTGCCTCAACGGTTATTATCGAGTTTTTAAAAACGAAAACAGATTTTAATTATGTCAAAATTACTGTGTGTAAGTTTTGCATTAAATTTGGGTTCTATGTGTTAGAACCCAGTTAAGTTTTAATGAGAACACGGCTAATGTCATTCCCGGTGTTAGCTTAAAAACGGCCGTTTCTTCCTAACGTTAAACCCGCCGCCGAAAGCGTGTCCGTGCAAGTCCTTTGTTGCTAAACCCGCCGGGGTAAATTTACACGAACGGAGTTATTCAGCTCAAATTTTCGTACTTGTTATCCCCTTGAAGTTAATTATATTCGCCATATGCCCACAAATTCAGGTGCTGGTAACGTTTACACCCCTCCCATTTGTTTCTCCAACAATACAGGAGGTGGTGTTTACACACGGCGTGAACCCGGAATTTTAATGACGGCACACTGAAACTGACATTTTTCAATATTTAACGACTGACATGAAACTCAGACCCTTTATAGGTTGCAGTTTAAGCATAGCTAATATTGAAAATGTTTTTATTTTTAGGATTATAAAGTGAGACAGTCCAGTCGGTTATTACATTTTGTATTAAAAGTTAATGCACACAAATGGCAGCTGAGTTCATAGACTGTATGTCACTGTTGCCCCTTAACTTTTCGACTTAGCCTTACATAACCCTCCAACAGTTTTGGTCTATTAGCAGCTCTCACAGGGGTCCACTGAGGATACAGCCTCAGAAGTATGTGTGAGAGCTGACTGGCAAACACATCAGAATAATGGAATTGTCATCAATTTCCAAACAGGGTGAAAATAGAGGTCAGTGTTGCTCAGCACCTTGCAGATGTGTTGAGTGATGGTTCAAAGTAGTACAGCAAGGTCAGGTGCAAATACTTTTAAATAGCAGAATTTTGACTTGCATTTTTAGCCACCTCTCATGTGTATAGATTTAGTCCAGCAACATATGTGGGATGGAAGTGGGTGCTGTGGTCAAAGCTGTCAGCAGTGTTTGTGTCATGATATTTACTAGTACTCAAAGCCACACCATGAAAGCTTGATGTCGTTTTTTGAAAAAAATAGGTGGATGATCAGTCTGTTTTTCTAGTTGCTGTAGCCACACTGAAGATGTTAGTCACATATTCTCAATAAATTCAGCTCACGTCTTGTGAGCCCCCTGAATCATGCAAATTATTACAAAGACGCCATGACTGTATACACACCAGTTTCAGCTGTACAGTTTATTTTGTTAACTGCTTAAAGAGAAAAGTGATGACATAATAATCAAGAATTACTATTAGGTCAATGAACCCAGTTGTTTAGGGTTGTTATACTTATTAGGTATAATTCATGCAGCATTTCCGTATTCTTGTTGGAGCTTTATAGTATTTCACCCAGTATTGTAGTAGCATTTTTTTTTTTGCAAAATAGATTCAAATTGAACTCTGTATTACCTCATGCTGCATGCAATTTTGAGTTAAAATTAGACTGTATGTGCATGCATCTGTGTACATGAGGAAGCTGTGAAAAGTGGTATAGCAGGATGTTTTCCATTTCAGTCTGCAATACCAAATCATAGGAAATTTTGCAACTGTAAAGCAAAGCAGAAAAAGAGGAAATTTATATAATACATTTAGAAAACAAGATGTAGGTTGTACAACAAACAACAACACAACAGTTGTGTCTGCATGGTTGTACTGCCATGTCATTTGCACCAGTTTCACACCTGTCACTGGTTTAATAAGCTGGACAAACTAAAACGATAACTAAGTTCAAATCCCAAAGTTTACACTGGGTTTTTGTAAGTTCACATTAGTTCAGCCGGAAGGTCACATGTGATCAGAAACAGCAAACAAGTTGTTTCTTGGTTGACCCAAAAGGATTAATGAGTTTTTATCTTATCTTTTAAATCAGGCATCTACTATATTAAGCAGTTACTTTCTGATTTAGTTTACTGTCACACTAGTCTGAAACAGGTGTAGTATATTTCTCTAGTGGTTTCCAAATGTAGTTTGTTGGTCTTGAAGGTCCTGAATAGATTTCCAGAGAGCCACACTTAATGGGTAGTCGTTTTGATAGAAGTTAGCATTGAATGCACCTGCTCAGAAGTTTGTGTTTTCATTGTTAGCACACCACAGTCCATTTTATCTCACAGCAAAAAAGAATGCGGTGCCTGAAGTTATAATCAATAATTCATGTCTGTATAATTAGAAGCTAAACCCCCCCCTGGCTTGTCCACTTGCATTGTGGGTATTCCAGTCTGTCATATCACCCCCCTCTAGGGGTTTTCCTTCCATGATCTTATCTGTTTTCAGCTGCTATGCTATAACACACCCAGAGAACAGTGTGTCTTTTTTTTGCTTTTAGCATAACAACTCACTTTAGCTGGTTACACTAGTATCAAGCTGCTGGCTCTCCTGTTGGATTTTTTTTTCTGCACTCCCATTCCAACCCTAGATCCTCAGTGCACAACACATTATATCTCAAAATATTAGGATACTCCGGAAATGCTTGGAAACCCACATGCTCATAAACCGTAAAAGGATTCCTGTGGATTCTCAGACTTGGCTGTAAAACTCCGAGTGGTGCAGCGAATAATTTATATGGACTGTTTACATTTATTGTGGCTTTGAATAGCTAATTTCCCACCATGTTTCTTGCCAGATACAAGAAGGGACTAAATATCTTGAGCACTAAAGGAGGCTGGAACATGCTGCTTAATTTGTAGACTTTTATTGTGCAAATAGACTAATGTTTCAACAGTACTGTGTCTTCATCAGGGAGACAGAAGGATAAATATCCAAATTCGTAATATGTCTGGCACTGCAGTTAATGTGGGACAGTGAGTGAGAGAAGACTGCTTAGTCTATTTGATTTATAAAAGGCAACATGGGACAGTTGACAAAGCATCCTCTGACAAAATGTTTAATTTTTTTCCGGGTAACACATTGCAACATACATTAATGCATTTTGTGTGTTTTGTATAATGTGCACACATTGTATGAACATTAGTTATGTAGCTCACATCTTAAGAATTTTGAGGAACTGGGAGCAAGGCTTTTGCTGAGGGATTGCATAGTAACTTGCTGTTATGCGGGTTTGGGCATGCAGACTCTTGGAAAAAGGTGCAACGTTTTTGGAACGGTTAGTTGAAGCCGAGAGCTTTTCATACAAGATGTCTCGATAGTGAACTTGAATTACTGTCTTCTAATGGCTTTGAAATGGAAGTATTGATCTAGTTTATCAGCCAAAGAAAGGTAATGGGATACCTAAAGACCCAAGGTTTTGTTTAGAGTCATCAACAAGAGCTATTGTGGTGAGAAGTGAAAAATGAGGGGGCAGTTTCGATTGTTTCTCCGACAAGCACACCGACACCACTGAAGCTCGCACACTCTCCTACGCCTTCAGTAGCATTTGCTGGCTTAATGACTGTCTGCTCAGTCATGATCAGTTTTAACCCTACACACCTAGCAACAGTGCAGACAGACCAAACCAGGCTTGTTATACACTTTTTGAAAACTGAACTATGAAGTGTACACAGAGGATGTCATTTCAGTGCTCCCAGAAAGGTTTTGATGGTCCTAAAAAGGTCTTGTTATAGCAGAGCACTTGTTTTCTGCCAACTGGCTGCTGGCCCATGCACTGGAAAGGCTCTTTCAGCCTCTGTCCTTTCAGGGTATTCACTTACAGCGTGGAATTTATTTTATTTTCAAGCATGGGAACTGGGAGAAAACAAGTTTCATATGCAGCCTGGACTTCTGTAGTCTTACCGTCCAGTCCCATGAAATTGCTGATTGCTTGGATAAATATTTGAAAGCAGGAAACAATTTTCCAAAATACAGGACTGCAATTTTTGGGATCCAAACCTCCACAATGCATCTGATTGTTTTCTTCAGTCATGCACTGCTCACACTAAAGGACACAGGTTTATTTACATCTGCTTGTTCAGCTAAATGTATGTTAACTTAAATAATTTATCTCTGTTATTGTGGATTAAATCTGAAACATTATAGTTATACTTTAAGTTCATACTCTGATGTACAGCAGAAGTGAGGAGCAGGTGTGACTGAATTGAGAAAGGGATGTGATGATTGGAATGTTGTTAACTAGAAATACATGAGACTTCATGTTCATCCCCTATACCAGACAACAAGAGGGGTCTGTGTTAAAATAGCAACACTGTAACTTGTATGAATCATGAAAGGCTGGCATTAGAAAGAAATACCACAGCTTTTAAGTGAAATTAGGAAGTGGGAATTTTGGACAGACCATGGTGACAAAATGAAGAAATTTCACATTTCTTCATCTTCGTTAATATACTAGAGATGATGAATATCCATAGCAAATATTATGGCAGTCAGGCCAGTGCTGGGTCTAGACAAACGTGACAAAACATAAAAAAGAGCAGTATACTGTATGTTTGTCTTACATTAATAGCATATATCTAGAAATGGGAAAGAATGTCTGATTGTTCTGCCAAGGTGAGAGCTAAAGCGGTGGTACGCAATCAGTGTTGTTTGTTTGTCAGTCTGCTTGTCTCCAAAATTACACAGAAACTACTGGTGGAGGTGGAGCATTGGCACAGGAAGAACCCATTAAAATCTGGTACACATCCAGACCACTTTTGTTTACTGTTTGTTTTGTTTTCGGTTTTGTTCCACCATCGCCAACTGCTTGCTCATAGGGAATTGTTGGGTTCTCTGTTCTTTGTTGAAAAAATCATAAGGTCTTCGCCTTATTATGATAGGTGCTATGAGATGACAAATTTTGTAAATTGACTCTATATAAATAAAATTGAATTGAAATTGAATTTGCTCAGCGACATAAAGTCTGTGTGAACTTAAACATCATCACTTTTTCAATCCTCAATGTTGTGCTCAGTTCTAATAAATAAATAATTGCAGTTTCTAATATTATTATGCATTCCTCATTTGTCATTTTACTGACACATTATAATTTTATTTAATTAATCCTCTGAGTACTTCCATGTTCGAATTTATAGATTTTAGATTTCTATGTTCATTCATAATTGCTCTCATCTGATGTTTTTGCAATATTTAATTAATGGCCATTTATTAGTAAATCATGATAGCATTCATCCTGTTTAAAACGGTTTAACATGCAGTGATGCTGTTTAATGTTTAACACCATCTTGTTTAAATGGTTAATGCTTATGGTTCACCAACAGTTAGCCATGCTTTTGTGCGTGTCCTTGTCAGGCTGTACATCGGAAGACATGTAAAACTTTGTGGAAGTTCAGAAGAAGTGACAAGTCACATATCTGATATCAGTTCCTCATTTAACTTCACCCATGTCAGAATAAACCAAACAGCACCTACCTCGGCTGTACGCTAACATTATTAATTCATTCAAAAGGGTAATCTCAAAATTGCTATTAATTTGATCTAGACTTCTAAGTATATCGGACATAGTTACGTTAGGATAAATTTGGGTGGTTGCTATAGGTGAAGCAAGCGTGAACAAGCAAATTCAAATCTCTATGACAAAATGGAAGAAGTTGTGCAACATCGTCTGGAGCCCAGTACTTGATTATCACACATTCCCAGCAGTGTCAGAAACGGCACCATGTGACATGCTAAATGATTGCTGCCTGACTCAGAATTATTGTGACTTTTGATGGTAAAAGCCAACAAGACCCAAAATATGTGATGAGAATGAGAAAAATGCCTTGCTTAAGTATGGAGTGTGCTTTCATATACTTATCAACTCCAAATGCAGACCAGGGTTGCAACTAATGATATTTTTACTGTCATTTTATCTGTTCATTATTTCTTAAATGGTCAGTTAGTTGTTTGGTATATGAAATGGCAATTATTTTTTCCTAAAGCCCAATTCATGTCATCTGTGTGTCATAGAGGAGTAAGGAAAAAAAGCGAGTACTGGTTTTTTCTTTAAAAATTACTCAAAGTGAATATTCGATCAAAAAAGTTAAGCAAATAACTTAGCAGAAGAGAACTAATCATTGAAGCTCTAATGCAGACCTGGTTTTCATATTTGCATTGCATGGAAAATCTTTCCTGTAAATATTTGTCCATAGCTTCATTTCAGAGGAGACTCGACACTGTCACTGAATGCATTTAGAAGATTTACCAACCAATAAATCACAAGGCTGAGGGCCTAAGTGGAATACAGTTTAGTGAAATGATAGATGAAACTGGGAATTATTATACATTATGGTCTGCTTACTGCTCAGATACCATTACTCAGTCTTATGCATTCCAATAGCAAGTAGCAGTAACTGAGTTTATCCTTTGTCATGGGAAAACAGTCACATCTTTGTACTTAGCTCATATTTATATCATTTCCCAATTGGATAAACATGCTCTGGTCACTGGCACAGCACAGTTGTTAATGCTAGTTACTTTCATCCATAAAGTAAATGTGCTTGCTTTACCACTATGAGTTGCTCAGACGAGTCACACAAATACTTAAAATGGAAGAGAAGAAAAAAGGGTGAGCTTGGAACTTTCAGTGATTTAGTTCAGCAAGACTCAGTTTTTTCTCTACACAGCAAGAACCGAGAACATGCTTTTTACTGCTGTGGAGTCGCATATTGTCGATTCTCAATCATTCCCCTGGTTCAGATTGGCAAAGAATGCCAAAAATACAGACTGAGTGAAGAAGTTTTGTTGCCTGTGTAATAGTCATAGTTGATGTCTCAATTTTTTTTTGTTGTAGATGTGGTTTTATATCATACAGGAAATCAGGCTAACTTTTTCACTGGTAGCACCAGTGCAACAAACTTTCTCAATTGGTTCCCACCTCCCACCTTGTCACAGGCAAAATACATGATTTGCTGAACATTTTCTCATCAATACAGACAATTTCCTAATGTCCTCTAAAGCCCCCACATTGCAGGCTGCAGTAGTTGCTCCTTGGTAGGTGCGGTGCTCAGACAGGTATGTGACCAAAAATTCTTTTGAAAAGAGTTAAACTAGAGTGTTCTAATGTCAAATTTGTGCAAGATGAAACCAAATGATTTTTTTTTTTTTTTACATGCGGTCTTTTCTATACGTGGAAAAAGCTGCGCATGTAGGTGCACTCCGCATTTCACCAGAAGACCACATTTTTAAGTGTAAATACACAATATACTGAAGTTATGAAAGTACTACTTGACACCACTGTGGTTAATGCAGTAGCTGCCTGTGCCAGTTAGAATGATACTGATACAGCTTAATGGTCATCATGGCACTAGCACAATACGACCACTTGGAATTTTATCTCGCACACTCTCACAAAAAGGTTGCAAATGTGACCCCTTTGGTTGTAGTCTGGAGCCTTGTCATACCATAGACCATCACGGTGTAGTTCTACCAGTTATACTGTCATGATAATAATAGTTTAAATCTAATGAAGTGTGGTATAAATTGCTCATGGTGTTTTACTATCAGAACCACATTTCTTGCAGTTTTTGTTATTGTCAAACAATACAGCCATATTTAAAATAAAGTTAGTCAGTTAATAAGCTAGACAGGCACTCTTGTTTATCGTCTGGTGCAGTGTACACTAACTTAACTGTACCTACAGTCCAAATGGAGTCAGTCAACTGCTGTGTGGAGTAAGTGTGGCAGAAAATGAAACGTGATATTTTCTCCCCACCCCTACATGTGAGTTTGTGTATGGTGTTTGTAAGACAGGGGTAGTTTGTCTCAAGCACTTTTGCAGCCTGTTACATGTAGCAAAAACTACACAGCTCTGATTGAATGAGCACACTCCAGTCTTTTCATAGTGCTGCCTGGAGCATCGGACAAAGGGGAATACACACAAACAAATGCACTGCCACATTCACAGGGCAAACTTATCCCTGTGGGATGAGAATGAACCATGGTGACACCCTCCAAAGGAGCATATGATCTCAGTCTAAAGGTGGCGAACGTACACACTGTTCTGCTGATTAATAGTGAAGTAGGGAGCTTTAGTTAAATCAATGAATTGTTAGACACCAGAGAGACTGAGACATTCAGGGACACTTGTTAGAAATGGTATTTTCCATGTCATGTGACACGATCACTTATGGATGATGTCATTGTGGTCATGTCCTGCCCTCCCTCTGACACATCATTGTTTGGGATCCACTAACATATAACCCTCATCTCAGAGACTGAGGAATCTGATGCTGAATTATCTCTCCTGTGGCTTCTTGTTTGTTTCTTTACATGCTAATAGGTTTGTTGTAGATTTTGTTTGTTTTCTTAGCAAGTTTTAACTTGCTTTTGATTTGTCATTCCCTTCTTTATGTGTTTATGGAAATACAACCGGAGCATGACAAATTGTATGTAACTCACCCAAAATGTCACATTAGCTAGGTGTGGTTAATACTTGAGTGAACGTGCATAGATGCTTATGTTAGCAAATGAGACGTTGTGGTACTGCATCGTGCTGACGTACTACCATTTCCCGACAGCTGGAGAAAATCATGGGAATGGGTTAAGTAAAAATATCTGAGCTCATTCTTTAGATGTTTTTCATGCTGGTGGTATGAGCAGTCTGTCATAACAGGCTTGCTGTGTAACACCAGTAGAAATGTTTTCTTATCTGTAAATACCTGTTGGGGGGGGCATTTTTGTCTAATTTCTCAATAGGCTGTCACCATTGAGCAAGTCTGAATAAATTTATCTTAAGAAGAAATAGCCACTTGGAAAATGATTTACTTGAGTTGCACCATTAAATGGAAGTCACTATTTTTACACACTCATGATGAAGCTGCATTCCATTCATTGAATTAATCTCCTTGTTCCAAACCATCAATGTTCGACTGAAGGGTCTGCCAAGTAATTTGAGTTCCTAGACAGACCACTGGAACACTCTGAGGAAAAAATCTATTTTTTTTTAATTGAACAGCGCATGCCAACAACAGTATATTCCTTGTGATACCAAGAAACTCGTTTTTCTTCTTCTTTTCCCTCCCTTGCACCTAGCACAATGCTCTACATGTTCAGTAGACTAGTGCATTGCACAGTTGTATTCCTTGAAAATGGTGACTTTCTCCATGCACAACACAGTCACATTAATCTACACATAAAATCGGAAATGGTTCACCTCTATTTAACCTGTCGGTGGTTGAGGTCAATCTTTGTTTTAGCTGTTGGCATGCCACAGTACATCAGACTGGTGGTGGTGTATCTGACATGCTTATTTCGAAATTGCATAATTAGAGGCTGTTTGCTGAAAGGCAAATGTAACAAAGCCAAAGTTTAATTGTGCAGCTGTGCAATGAAAGACTGGAGGAAAATGAAGTTGGGGAAAAATGAAAAAATAAGTTGCAGGCCAGGTTAACAATATATTAAAAACATTTTACCCCTCTTGTGAAATGGGCTTGCATGGAGGATCTGGCCTCTGGATCAGTTGAGATCCATGCTGTCTGTCATACCCACTGTTGTTTATTTAAGAAAAACAAATCTTAGTTTGTCATGATATTGTTTTAATGTATGCATGACTTAACCTAAAGATAGAGTTGAATTTTAAAATGAGTATAGTTAGAACTGTTGTTTAAATCTTGAAAGCTCCAAGTAAATGCCTTACATATGTCTCTAGTCTCTCTGTACGCTTATCTTGGCTCTGGATAATACAGTCTAATCTGTTCCCATTAGTTTTCGTTGTGTATCCTAACAACTGCCTGTCTACGTTGATGAAGTGTGGTCAGCAGCAGTCTTTCTGCCACTTGAGCACTCTATCCATTAGATAAATTCCTTGCTATTTCATTATCTAAGTGGGTGGGTTCCATCCTCTACCCACCACTCTCTACTGAACCACAGGCTAGATTGCCAGTATAGCCGTCTCAAGAGGGCTGAATCAGGCATTCTGTTCAAGCTTCAAATCAAAAAAAAAAAAATGTTGGCAGAATGTAAATGCACACCCCTTTTTTATAGAAATTGTGTTTTTGAGGGAACAAGCACAAAGGAAAGTGCTAAGAACAATATAGTCAGCCCTGCCTAACCATTCCTTGGTTGTGTAGTGGAAACTAGGCTATTGACTGAGCTGGTGTCAGGTTTCTGTGCTGCTGCCATTCCTGTCGCAGACAGTCAGGGTCTCGCATTGATTTTATAAACCACAACTCTAGGACAGCATTCAAGGCTTTTAGGACCATAATGGATATTTTGGGGAAGGCTTGTGACATAATAGGTCTATGCTTGCAATGCCTTTGATTTTGTTGGAAATACTTGCTGTAATGCTATGAGACACTCTGAGCTCCAGAAATAGACTGGCTGCTTGCTCTGCCATCGACTGTGATTGGTAAAGACTGCAAGACAGAGATAAGTGAGTTTGAAAGTTTAATTCTGTCCATGTGCACACAAAGTAACGAGCGTCATTATGGCAGCTCAGCTACATCAAATCAGATGACAAGATTTAGGATGTGGTATTTGTGTCATCCAGTGGGCACGGTATGCGTACACATGTATGCACAGTAAATATGACCAGCTGTTTGTTAACGTGGGTAGTAAGACGCAGGAGTCATCCTTTACTGGTACTTTGCTGAGTATTTTTTTCAAATAACTTGGTGTAAAATATATGGTGACAGCCTCCAAATTATAGGCTGACAGAAGAAGAACAAGTTTAAGCTTATAGGGTACCAATATTGCATGAAATCAAAAAAATCAAGTGCAAGACTGTTTCAACAGAGGAAAAGGATATAGATTACTAACCACGTGAAGGATGCATGATGATTGGAAAGCACTATTGATTGCTGTCATCTGATGTCATCGGGTGTCACTCCCACCACCTTAACAGCTGGTGTATCAGTTGCTTTTTCATTAGTAGCCCAACTACACTGAGTGCTGCACAATCAATTTTAGATTTTTTTTTGTTGTTGTTGGTTAACCAGTTTCCTCAAATTATTTCTGTGTCTACTATTGTGTTGTGGAGATCTCACAATATATATTCGGATACCACCGTCACGGCCGAATATTCGGATATTCGGGTCCAGCAATGTATCCACTGTTGTGCACAGATTTACCAGGAAAGACTTGATACAACAGCAAACAAAAAACATTCCAGTTTGTGAAGCTGAACATTTTCTGATAGATTTAATCTCTTATTTTTTTGTTAGTTGATAATTGAGCTAAGATAAATATTTTCACCCTGCCCCAGTAATCCTGTGAAAATATAGATAAATATGTAATTAGACAATATCAACTTGAATTCACATTTGGATAGGATGTATGCTGTAACAATGCCAGAGAAGAAAATATTTCTTATCATCCACTACCACTGTCATAGTGATAGAGTAACATCTGCAACTGCTGGTGGCAGTGGACCCAAAGTTTATATTTAGTAGCATGACTTTTTCTTGGTTTTGAAAAAAATGGTCGATTATTACTATATTTCTAAATATGTTTTGGCAGTAATCCTGTTTGGAAGTGTACATTACAAGAGTTTTAGTAGAGGCTATGTATAGACTCCCCATAAACTTGTGTAGTAATGGCATATCAAAAACTTTTTGAAATAACACTATTGAACTGTGTTTAGAACTTGCATCCATTATGATTTTCTCATCTCCAGCACTCTGACAGGATGGCATCACAGGACGGGGAGGAGCCTCCTCCAAATGGCAGCCAAACAGATAGTCGTCTAAAGAGCAAGAAGCCACCCAGCCTTGTAATAGTCATCCCTCCACCTGAGCAGATGATGTCACACGGCCCTGAAAAACGGGTAAGTTGGTTGTTTCAACTTGATTCTGTCCTTCACTGCTTCATGTGAGAGGCAAGCAGAAGATGTTGTTACATGATTAACCACATCTTCTCATAGTGTACACTGCTTTCCTATGGCAAATGGCACCACTGGAGTGCAAACCCTATTATAATATGTACTATTTACTGTCAGAAATAATTTTTAGCAGTAAGCATATTTATCATTTCAACTTATTTCTTGGTGTACAGAAGCAGTTCATATTAACCTTAATGTTGACAGTGTGTGTATTGAAGTTGCCAGGATCATTTTTTCTGATTTAAATGATTGAGATTGAGTCCAGCCCTAAAATTTGGCACCTGTTCAAAGAGTAATTGTTTAAATTTGTATGAAACATTATTTTATCAAGCTGAAGGTAAGGATACTCAGTATATCTTTTTTTTAACCTAACCACTAAACAAATTGCCTCTGATTTCACAATGTTATGAAAGTTTGGCTTGAGTAAACAAAAATATGTCTTTACAAGCTTATGGCCTCTTTTATATTTATGTATATATGCATGACCCCTTTAAATTAATTCCCACCACTTTCCTTGAAAGACTATAGTGTAGCCTGATTTAAATCATAGTAAAAGTGAGTACAGCATTTTTTGTGGGAAATTTTGTTGTGTAAAAAAAAAAAAAAAAAAAATGGCAAGCAAAGATTTTTGGTATTCAGTATCATTTTTGCAACAGTTAAAGTAGCTGATTTATTTCTATTGGGTTGATGGACTGGTATAGTACAGCACTTTGGAAGGAGATGTCATGTCTACTATTCATTTGACATAGACTTAACATATACAGGGTCAGAAAATGACAGACTTTGGGCTGTGCTTTACTTTTAAAATCACCTAACACATTAATAGGGCAGCATGGTGTTACTCTGTGTCTCTGAATTTGCCAGTTGCTTAGGCAAAGAGGCATTTTGGACAGCTGTCTCACAGTTTATGGACACAAGGCCATACATTATCCCTCTGTGGGCCCGTGCTTAGGATACAAACAGTGACATTTCAGCGACACAAAGCAGTCAGTACTCAGAGTTCAGTTGAGCATGCTACAGTTAAACTGTTCCTAAATGACAAGCAGTGTTGTAAACATGCAAATATAGTGCAAGTTCAGTATTTGTTACAGCTTTGTGGTGTATGGGCTACTGACTTTTCCATTACTAAGACGAGTTTAAATAGTTCTAAATCTGGAGATGATTGCTGCTTCATGTACTGTAGTTAATACTGAAACAGCTATATGTACACTTGGAAACTTGAGTTCTACCATGACACATTGAGTTTTGAATTTAGGAAGAATCTGGATAAAGCGTTTAAAATCCTGGAATTTACATGTGCAGTATTTGTTTTCTCTGCTAGCATGTCTATAGTGGCAGAAACAGAGACCCTGTCTTAACAAGCCTCAGCCTGAACATATGGCGAACTTACAGCTCACTTCGAGCCCCATTAGCTCTCAGAATGACAGTACCATTAGCCTCACCAAATCAGACTTGCTGCAGGTTAGGTTAATGGGCTCTCTGAAGAATTACTACACCCCACATAACAGAAGAACACTCAGCAGCATACTCAAGTGGGTGCTTAAGAGATTGGGTTGATAGGGTGTTTTTTTTCTGGACCTTGTAGCTGTACGTGACCAGACTAGATATTGACTGAAAGACCACATTAATTGAGCACTTAATCCAAATATCTTAGTACCAGGATTTAATCTTGCCACTAATTCTAATTACCAAATTACTTTTATGCCGCCTTATAGTTTGATACTAATTTCATCTGAGATGTTGTTTAGATTCCTAAGGGCTCTGCAATAATTCACTGTTTTATCGGCTTATTACAGTTAAGTGCTGTGATGCTTTAATAGGTCTATATGTAATCTTACAGTACTTTTATCTGTCTTTCCTGCTTTGCCGCTGCCACTTTATGCAGGTTATTGTAGTAGTCACTCTTACACTTAAAACTTTTTTTTTACTCTGTGCAGACATTGCTATTGCATTGTTTGCTTTATTGCATCAACATTTCCTGTATTCTAACAGCAATATTATTTCTCCTTTTTCGTGAACAGCCAGTGCGACCGTCTCTGAAAAAAAGTGTAAGTGGCCAAGCAACTGGTTCTGTGTCTGAGAGCGTCACTGGAGCCGGAGATGGAGGCTTTTCAGCCAGAGACAGAAGGTCGAAGTTTGGTAGACAAACATCACTGTCACAAAGCATCCGAAGGTAAGCTGGAGAGCAGTAAGGCACAGTCATGTTTGACAGTTTTTAATCAGATACCTACAGTGGATACATATACTACTAGCCAAAAATTTGGACACACCTTTTCATTTAATGGTTTTTCATTATTTTCATGACTATTTACATTGTAGATTCTCACTGAATGCATCGAATCTATGAATAAAAACATATGTAATTATGTAGTAAACAAAAAGTGTGAAATAAGTCAGAACATGTTTTATATTTTTAGAGTCTTCAAAATAGTCACCTTTTGCTTTGATAACTGCTTTGCACACTCTTGGCATTCTCTCCATGAACTTCATG
Organism: Amphiprion ocellaris; assembly: GCF_022539595.1. Taxonomy (NCBI): domain Eukaryota; kingdom Metazoa; phylum Chordata; class Actinopteri; family Pomacentridae; genus Amphiprion; species Amphiprion ocellaris. Next base: position 10,791,338 of record NC_072769.1, read on the forward strand.
TTTTGACTTGTTTTACACTTACAGGTTTACTACATAATTCCATATATGTTCATTCATAGTTTTGATGCCTTAATGAGAATCTACAATGTATTTAGTCATGAAATTTTTTTTAAAAACATTTCATGAGAATGTGTGTTCAAACTTTTGACTGGTAGTGTATGTAGTCAGCAAAATCATAAACTCATGAAAAGACACAGTGAAGTGTTTTTCACCAAAAGGTATTGTGCAATATATATCCAAGAGCTGTTCCCTACAGGTCATTCACCTTAAACGTAGTGACCAAAAAAATTTCCTCTTCAGGATCTCTGTAATGGGTTGCACATTGGCTCAGTGGTTAGCACTGTCGTGTTGCAGCTAGAAGGTCCCCAGCTCGCATCCCGAGCATCTAATCAGTTGACAGCTAATGGTTATTTTGTCAATATTTACCAGCAACGTGTCCCAAGAGTCTCATGATTGAGCGCAGTGAAAAAAAATGTGAGAACACGTAATGCAGTTTACTAATGCAGAGTGTTTAAGACTGCAATATTTAGAAATATTAAGTGTTAGCTGTATATTGCAGAATTTCATCAGTTTAGTGTTACAACATTTACAAGCCTTAATGTAGCACAATCAAAGTTCCTGAAGCTGTGTCAGTGTTGGTTAAACAGCATTTTGTAATTGTGGTGTGGAAATAGAGCACGTTTTTCTGACAGTTTTTTTTTTATTCTTTGTCAGTTTTGCTTTGTTGTTGTTTATGTAGCTTTTTTATGTAGCTTTCAACAAAGGAAATAAAATTATGCTATTCAGTGAACATTTCCATTCAGATGCCATGTTTTACTGATATGCTGGCCAATTTGACATCTCGTAACTCTTGTGTTCAGTGTTTTTCCATCTATCACAGCACAAACAAAAGATGTTACTAGAAGAGCACAGGTTACAGTCCTCACATGTATGTTCTCTGGCCACGTTCCTTTGAAGGTCCCATATTGTGCTCCTTTTTCAGCAAATTATTCAGTCTTACATGTCTACCACAGTGAATCTTTAATTTTTTTTAGCCGCATATACCGCTAAGATATTTCATTTTACCATGACTGTATATGACAGAGTTTGGGAGGCTAACTGGTTCTAGTGGATACTAAAGGAATGGCAGAAGTAAACCTCTTCGTATCTTAACAGCTTTTATTTTAGACCGTCAAGTTTTTAAGAGCCATACAACAAATACAACAACCTTTGAAATGATTTTTGTGTCATGCGTGACTGTGGCTACCAACTTTCTCCTGTACCACTAGGAATACAGCCCAGTGGTTTGGGGTAGGCGAAGACTGCGAGACCAAGCAGCAGGTATGGCACAGGAAGAGCCTACGCCACTGTAGCCAGCGCTATGGCAAACTGAAGGCCCAGTATAGAGAGCCTGAGACGACCACCAGCATCGACCAGAACCTGGACTCGCCAGCCACACATAGGATGCCCAAGGTATCCTACCATTATAGACACAATTACAATGTGCCTTGAGCTACACACTCCAAACAAGCCAATAAGTCACATACAGAATGTGATTTTATTCACTATATGCTGTTTAGATACTTCGTCATATACTAATCCTGTTGGAGGAAAAGAAAAATAATTACACAGAAAGCAAAAATAAACAGGGTGACACATAAGTGTGGCTACTGCGAATTCACATTTCTACTTCACAAACTCCAAAATATTAAACCTCTTTTTCAAGAGGAGCATACAGAATAAATAAGATGGATTTTTTTTTGGAGAGTGAAGGGAAAATGTAACTGGCTTTGATAAAGTGTGTCTGTATGGAGACATTTTATTAAAGTCCTGCATGGTGACAGACGTGGACCATCTGCGCACCAGATGAATCATGTCTCTGTCTTCAGTTCTTGGCAGGTGGCTCTACTCATCTACTTATCATCTAGTATTGTATTTATCTTTTGTTCTCTGTCCTGTGATTACCTTCTTCCACTTGTTTCTTTCTGAAATCTGCTTCTGCTTTGGGATTATAATTTGGGGCGTCAATGACAAAGATTTCCATGGGGTCAGCACTGTTTCAGCATAGTATCCATACATACATGCACAGAAACACTGTTAACTCAGCACATCTTAAAGTTATCCGAGTGACTCATCTTCCTGAGAATTATGATCTCCTTGAAGGTCAGTTTTCAGAGTACAGTATATGCAAATGGTGTGATTACAACAGTTAACATGGTTGTGTCCAATTTCATGGTAATGTCATGGTGTAACACTAATATTTTTGTCAGGCTGATACCAATCTGTGTTTCCGGTAGATTGTTGACCCCCTGGCACGGGGTCGAGCTTTCCGTTGTCCAGATGAGATGGACGGTCGCTCCCCGAGAACACCTCATGCCACTCCAGGAGTTCCTGTCACACCGGGGGTCACCTCACTCAGCTCCTTCACCAGCCAGCGCTCCGGGTACAGCCGCTTCCCTAGAAGAAAGAGAGAATCTGTCGCCCGCATGAGCATCAGGGCTGCGTCCAACCTGCTGAGGGTGAGTAGATTACCAGAAAGCCTGTGTATGTTGGAGGTGTATTCCAGATAGAAATAGGTGTTTTTTTTCTCCACAGCAATCACAATTTTCATTACTGTTTAGAACTATTCACTATTTACCATTTACTCGTCAGTAAAATCAAAAAACTGATTTCTTGGGAATCTTTATGAATTCATGGCATAGCAAGAAAATCAAATTTAGAAAACATTACCACACTGTTTTTGAAGTAAAACTCGTACAGATCTCAGATCTACCACCATAGACATCTGTCATATCCTTTTTTAAAAAATTAATCCAAAAATAATACAAACGTGAACGCTAAATATTTAAACATAATTTAAGTATATTTAAACCCATACATTTTTATCATGTAAACTTTTAAAACATTTCTGTAAATCAAAAGATATTTTCCATAGTGTAATAGCAAAAATTGTATTGACTTCATAGATACTCTGTTGCATGATTAATACCATAGTTGTAAGTAATGCAACAATGCTTAAGAAACTTTGTGCATGTATGAAATCATTTGTTCTGTGTTGTGTGTGTTGTCCAGGGCCGTAGTGGTTTGGCAGGCTCACAGACTGGTCGCAGCTTCCCCAGAAGGAGCTTCGCCAGACCCAGCTGGATGGACGAAGATACTGTGGATTCTGCAGACGCATCCGAGTCGCTGTTCTTTAGCAAGGTCAGCAGCCACTCTCTGTAACAACCTGTCAGTGCCTTGGCAGCAATTGCACTCTTTACTTGTACTTTCTTTGGCAAACACTGATGCCTTTTTTACTTTCTATTCCTTTCTAAATATGCCAGCAGCCACAGTCTTCCTCACTTTATTCCATTTTCATTGTTTATCTGGCTCTTTTATCGGCCTTCTTTTTTCAGAAATCGCTAGCTTCTACTTTTTTCATCCTAGATTCTCTTCAGGTGTCCTGTTTGTCCTCTACCTGTAGTTCTTCTGCAATAGAAACAAAAATCTGCTCTCTGAACACCAATGATGCCTGACTACATATCAATAACTGCACTTTGTTTTTTCTTTCTTCTCTGCACTTCTTTGGGGGACCTCCCTTACCTCTATTGCGTAGGTTGATGCCCATGATGAGTTATACTCTATGGCTGATGATGTATTTGAATCGCCTCCCATATCGGCCTCTTTTGCTCCGTGCGATCAGCCTGACATGAAGTTCTCCAACCTGTAAGTAAAAAAATACACAATCAAAAACTTAAACCTCTTTAGAAAGTCCCTGAACTGGAGTCCCTTGATTGTTCCTACTGTTTGTAGCGCTCATGTTGGGATATCTAATAAACCATATTTTACTGCGCATGATAAATGTACTACTGCTATTACTGATCAAAACTGAGCACAATTGTGGTAAACTTCAAAAAATCAGTACTTAAAGATCTGACTGAATCTCAAACCATGTCAAACGGGTATGGCCAATAAAAAACAGATGTTTTATCAAAAGCAGGATTAACAAGTTGTACTAAACTCCATATCTCTGCCCTCTCCACCAGAATTGCCTCATGCTCTTCTTTTCCATTTTTATGCCTCTTTCTGCCTTCTTATCTTCTTCCAGTAAGGACATGATTCGGACCCCCAGGACACCAAATGTGATACCCGAAAAGAGTCATCCTCGTCGTGGTGGTCGCATTGCCTCCCAAGTTAAGCACTTTGCATTTGACAAACAAAAGCGTCAGTATGGTATGGGCGTTGTGGGGAAATGGCTCAACCGACACTATCGACGCAGCCTCAGCAGCAACGTCCAGAAACAGCTGGACGACTTCAGCAGCCACAGGTTTGGAATGAGTACCGGCTGATTGCATAGACATGCTAATGGTTTATTTTAATACTTGAAAAAATTTACTTGTAGATGTTAGAGAGAAAACCTAATCGGTGAAATCCATCACGTCTGTTAATATTGTATTTTTAGGGTTGTTATAACAGTAAGAAGTGACAGAAAATCTGTAGAGAGATTAGGGGGTTTTCAATAATAGGCATAGTAATCTTTAGTCCAATAAATCAGCGTTTTATGCAGATTTGTTTCACCAAAAAATAATCTTCCCTGTAATGTGTTTGACACCCGGACGAGCAATATATATTGCCTTGTCATGATTTTTACCTGTTTGACTTGATATGCAGTAAAGTTCTCTTATCTTTGTTTGTATTTTCAGGCCCTACTTTACCTACTGGATTACATTTGTCCACATAGTTATCACATTGCTGGCCTGCTGCACATATGGTTTTGCCCCTGTGGGGTTTGCACAACATTCTACATCTGAACTGGTGAGTGAAGCTCTAAACTAAGCCTTTTCTCACAAAACAATCAGGGATAATATAGCTGTTCATTAAAATCGAAGGGTATGCTGTGAAATATATTTTAAAAAATTAACTAAAAAGAGATTGACATGGTTTAACAACAATTCTCAGGTAGGCATTGTAACAATGCTCAGTTGGTACTATGAGGACCAAAGTGTGCCAAGAAAATATCCCTCACACCATTATGCCACCACCAGCCTGAACCATTGCTACAAGGCAGGATGGATCAATGCTTTCATGTTTCTGACCCTACCATCTGAATGTGGCAGCTGAAACTGAGACTCATCAGACCAGGCAACATTTTTCCAATCTTCTGTTGTCCAATTTTGGTGACCCTGTGTGAATTGTAGCCTCAGTTTCCTGTTCTTAGCTGACAGGAGTGGCACCTGGTGTGGTCTTCTGCTGCTGTAGCCCATCTTCTTCAAGGTTGGACATGTTGTGCGTTCAGAGATGATATTCTACATTCCTTGGTTGTAACGAGTGGTTATTTGAGTTACTGTTGCCTTTCTGTCATCTCCAACCAGTTTGCCCATTCTCCTCTGACCTCTCACATCAACAAGTTATTTTTGTCCCCACAACTGCTGCTCACTGGATGTTTTCTCTTTTTCGGACCATTCTCTGTAAACCAAAGACATGGTTGAGCATGAAAATCCCAGTAGATCAGCAGTTTCTGAAATACTCAGACCGTTAGGCACCAACAACCATCTCACATTCAAAGTCACTTAAATCCCCTTTCTTCCCTATCCTGATGCTCGATTTGAACTTCAGCAAGTTGTCTTGACCATGTCTGCATGCCTAAATGCATTGAGTTGTGGCCATGTGATTGGCTGATTAGCTATTTGTGTTAACAAGGAATTGAACAGATATACCTGATTGAGGTGTGTGTGTATATTAGGATATGTAATGTCATTGAAATGCCTTTGTATCTGGTGTGTTTAATGCTAATTGTTTTATGTGAAATTAAGCATTGAAACTAGAAATCTGATATTTTAGTAAGCTTTTATCTGCTCAGTCTATACATGGCTGAAAGCATTATGTTAAAGTCATCATTTTAGTAACTGGATTTTTTTATCTGAGCACAGTGCATCAAACACAACTATGTATTTAAGAGACAAAAACATAACTTGTTTGTAATTTATCTTTCATTCGTAAATTAACAGTCAAAATCTTCAAATGTTTTGGTACTTTTCTCATGTTAATCAATCTGCAGTAGAACTGATGGACTGTGTGACTCTGTCGCCCTCTGCAGGTGCTGAAGAACAAGGGCATTTATGAGAGTGTCAAGTATACACAACAGGAGAACTTCTGGATTGGTCCCCGCTCTGTGAGTCTCAATTTAGCTGCTGTGTTAAACTGAATGTTTTTTGCCTCCACTTTGAATGACGTGAATGTAAGTATTTGTCTTCATGTAGGAAAGCTAAGGCAACTGTTCCTTAACATAATCATGATAAACAGAGCCGGGCTGTAAAATACACACATAGGTAAATAAAGAATACTTTGGTCTTCAGTTTTGTAGTCGGATATGTTATTGGGTGAGGTTAACCATTTATTTTCTCATGGTGCAATGTCACACCCTGTTGGTTTGTAGCTTTCTAGCTTTATGTCTTACTTCATTTCCTGTCACATACTGTTGTTCTTACCAAACAATGACCTATCTCTTCCCCAACACTGTTTTGTAAGTGACTATATGCTATTTTCAGTTATGTACCTAAAAATGTCAAGCGGATCATTTCCTTCCTCACAGTGAACACTTAAGGTTCATTTGCCACTATTAAGTGTCTGTATTGTGAGTTTCACTGATAGGTTTCTGTATTTTATTAAAAATAAAGAAACATGACTGACTGGTTGAACATGTATTTTACAACTTATTAGAAGACCTGATCTACATCAGGAATGAATGCATGTGAATATTAGAGCTCAAGTTTTATTAATTTTTTTCTGAAGATCACTTTACAGGCATATGTGGGTCGACACATTTGTTAATCTTTACAATCAATTCCTTCAATTTTCAGGATGATCTGATCCACCTGGGGGCCAAATTCTCACCCTGCATCCGTCAGGACACACAGATCGTCAGTCTGATCAAGAAGGCCAAAGACCTTGAACGAGAATCTGGCTGCTGTGTTCAGAATGACAACTCTGGATGTGTGCAGACCCACAGCTGGGACTGCTCTGTACGTGATTTGTCCTTTGTGCATTACCTTGTCAGTGTATACTTGAAATGTGATTTGACAAAGAACTCTTACAAAATGTATTTCAACTAAAATGAAATGAAATTTCAACTGGATATGAGGAAAAATGTATTTAAAGAAGTTGATGTACACATATGTGTTGCTACAGGATACAAACTGCGTGCACTCTTAAACACAGACTTGGACGTGAGTTTATATCTTTAAGCACATAATCACCTGGAAAGTTGGGCTTTATAACAAATGCTTCTTAATTGTGCTGTAAAGATTTTCCTCATTGACACACAGACTTAAATCACTTTAACATGTAGTGTCTGATAGATGGAACAGTTTTTTCATTATGTCCTCTCAAATTCACACTAGCAGTATTAAATACTGTGAGAAAACCTTGATTTCTAAGTCACATTTTTTTCATACATAGATATTTTTTATTTCAAATGTATCTACTTGTAACCTAAGAAGGTTTGTGAAACAGATGTGTAAAGGATGCTGTACTGTAGATAGACACAATTTATTCTGTTCCATTTGTTGTGTTATTCGTTTGTTATTTTGTGCTATTGGAAAGATATTTGCATAATGAATACTATAACAACTTTATGCAGGAAACGCTGGCCACCTTTATTAAATGGAACAATGAAAATGTGGACATCAGCAGGTCTTCTGGTTCTGTCTGTCACCAGGATCCCAGGTGAGAAAGCACATGTGATCATTTTGCTTAATTAAGTGAGAATCAGAAAGTAAGCATAATCAAAGAACTCATCATTAAAACTTGAAAAGCAATATTTTGTGCAAAAACTGACTTATCATGTTGGTGTATCTTGCTGTGTTTAACGCTGTGACCAGAGTGTGTGAAGAGCCTGCCTCTGCTGAGCCTCATACGTGGCCAGATGACATCACTCAGTGGCCGGTGAGGGGAAACTGCTACTATTCAGGAACTACATTTTGCAGACTATCATTCTGGTTTTTTCCTTGACTAGTCTGTGTTTGAGCTTTCCAAAAGGATAAGTGATTAAGGAACATATTAACATCAAAGGTTTGTCTTGTCTTTCATTACATGTCCCTTACCAGGTCTGTACATATCCACAAAAGTGGAACCACACAGGCTACAGACACATGGACTGTAACATCAAGGGACGGCCTTGCTGCATAGGAACGAAGGGCAGGTGGGAAACATGAGCAGATATCACCTTGGTCCATGTCCAAGTTTTTAATCATGTGCTTGGTGAACTGTCATATGATTGCCAGGTCATTTGGAACAAAATTGAATTGTATTTTGCTTGTTGCTCCCGTAGATGTGAGATCACAACCAGAGAGTATTGCTCTTTCATGCATGGATACTTCCATGAGGAAGCCACACTCTGCTCACAGGTAGCCTGTGTATGTGTGTGTGTGTGTGTGTGTGTGTGTGTGTGTGTGTGTGTGTGTGTGTGTGTGTGTGTGTGTGTGTTAGTGTGTTAGTATACTTTTGACCACGCTGTTCTTACGCAGGTACACTGTCTAGATGATGTGTGCGGTTTGTTGCCCTTCCTCAACCCTGATGTTCCTGACCAGTTCTACCGTCTCTGGCTCTCTCTCTTCCTCCATGCTGGGTATGCACCTTGTTGACATCATAAGACAAATATTTATGTTTGGTAATGTTTTTGCACAGATTTAGATGGGGCTCTTGATTATATTTTTTGCTTTTTAAAACATTTCATTTTTCCATTAACTACGAGTAAGCTATTTGAGCTGGTTATACATGGAGCAGCTGCAGTGCTAACACTTTGTAAATGCTAAATATCATTCAGAGAATGTTTGATATGCTGTGTGAATTGTTAAGCCTTTTACACAGTCAATGAGCTGTTTCATTCATTGCCAATGGCTGTGAATGATTACTTAGTGAGGTTTCATTATGTCAGCATCCTTGGGGATTCAGACCTAAAAAATATTTCTAAATGAGGCCCCAATGCTCGTGAGAAGTTCGCTCACGAGTCTTGTTAATACTTAGAGCTAATCCTGGGTACAGTGGAATTCCCTCAAGTTTACTCCTTTCACACAGACAAGCAAACAGGCCAAAGGAGCTTGACGATATAATGCAAATCTTGCCTTAAAATGCATATTTGGCATAATGCAGTGGTTGAAATGCCACTGCACAGACGTGTCACCCTCAGACTAATGTATATGTGTGTGTTTGTAGGCTTTTACACTGTGTGGTATCAGTAGTGTTCCAGATGACCATACTGAGAGACCTGGAGAAGCTGGCAGGTTGGGCACGCATCTCCATCATATACATTCTCAGTGGCATCACTGGTAACCTTGCCTCTGCCCTGTTCCTGCCCTACAGAGCTGAGGTGAGTTCTTCATGTAAAAAAATCCATGCCTGGACATACAAACAAATAAGGTGCACACATAGAGAGTTTGCACATTATTTTGGCATGCTTGGATACTAGTGTGTTCATCTGGTCTACAGGGTGTAGCAGAATGAATACATCGTTGGTAACATGATATCAACAGGGGAGCTGCTGTGCTCACTTTGAGCTTTTCTATCCATGTTGTGTTTTTCTTAGTTTTTTAATTTACCTTTTAAAAAAAAAAAAAAAAAAAAAACTATTTTAAACTACGTGTAATTTTACAAATGCAATCAAAAAATGTTGCACTAAGTTACTTAGATGTGCTCCAAGAGTAAATACATTAAATACTCTGTTGCATGATTTCCCAAACTGATGCGTTCACATAGTAAGACTTGTTTCACAGTAAAAATATTATTGTAAGTATAAAAAATGTTTCATAAATATAATAATCAGAGGGAGCAAAAGTTCCCTTGTGTTAGACATGTTCACACACGCACCAAACCATGTATACTTACTGTAAGTGCAAGAGTATTGGTGGTGAGCTTGTCATATGCACAGCTACAAACATAATGTGCACAGTGCATACTTGTAATTCAACATAGACGCATTGACAAACATACAAATGCTTTCTGCAGTCTACTGTTTTCATGCACATATATGTGAAGTAAATAAATCTGCTGTAACTTTCCAGGTGCACAAACTCACTGAGAACATAAACAGGTTATCACCACAAGATTAGGTGTGAGAGAGAGAAAGTGGTTGCTGAGTCAGCTGCAGCTACATACTGTCTTAGGTCATGTCTGAGAATGATTTTAAAATGCTCTGACCAGTCAACTCTGTGAACAACTCACATTTGACACCTTCTGACATTTTGTGCCAATATATACTCATTAGTACCACAAACCTAAAACACCATCATTGCTCTCTACTCATTTGGCAGTATACGTTTCCTACTTCATCTGAATTACACTTCAGTTTAATTTTAGCCAAAAACAACAACTTACTGAGCATTTGAAAAGTGCAGTCCAGATTACCTACTTTTACTGGCAAGTCTGTGTTTTTCTGTGTGTCTCTGTAGCCCAATTTCCCCTTTAAGAGATTAACCTAATGCCATTGTGTGGGTCCACAAAGGACACTGCTACGGTGCTTAGTAAATTGGATTACATTTTTTTGTTAAAAACAAAGACAATTGTTACAGAGACCAGACGTGTCTGCCAATGTTTCTGATCCACGTCTGTTTGTGAACTGGTTTTTCCTGACACACACACACACATGAATGACTTCACCCTTTATTTAATGGACAATTGATGTGGATGTGTGAAGAGCCCTTTGAACTTTGACAGTGACGCGTGCTTCAGATTTCATGTATGATTTACGTACTCATACATGAGAGATAATTCATATGAAGTCCGTTTTCTTTTTCGGCATCGTATCTATGTCTTGATGTCATTGAGACATCTGTTATCTTTTTAAGCCGAGCCTCAATGACAAACCTTGACGTGAGAGCCAGAAATCCCACCATCCAGCTCTCCTTCTGACAAACCAGCTCACAGGACTTCAGACACCAGGAATAACCAGAGGAAGCACATGCGAGGTGCAACTGAGGGCGGTCAATCCACTTAAAGAGGCGATTTAGATGGATTATTCTTTAACTGTTGAGTCAAGGAGCCCCCATGGCTCGAGCAAATATGAGTCAAACAACAGCTGTGACTAAAGTAAAACAAAATACACTTCCAATAATTCATATTTTGCATCTGCTACTGACAGGTTTTCCAGCCTTATCACATTTTTAAGTAATGTTTTCATGAAATCATTGCATGGTTAGTTTGTAGTATGTCATTTTAGATGCTCTGTCATCTCTGTTTCTTCACAGTGAAATAATGCAATGTAGCTTTAACTATGACAAGTGAAGGAGGGACTTCCATCTTCCTCCAGTTACATTGACGTTGATGAAGGTCGGAGACTTTGTTACACTTGACATTTTGATGCTAGAATATATTAATTAAATCAGACCACTGCGAGCACCTAAAAAAATGAAGCTTTAAAATAATACACTGGAAAAGTAATATGGATAGTTCTGACTTCTTATGTTGACAATCTCACGTCTGCCAGCGTTTTAATTTGATACTTGATAATAAGATTTTGAAGACTGTTCTGTGGGAATAGTTACCTGGAAGTGTAAGTGGAGATTATACATGTGTCACTTGCCAAGAAGAATTAGACTGAGCAGGACAGTCAGTCTGTCTGGGAATGCACTGGTTGGAACATGTGACGAGAAGTTATGCTATTCTCAAGCTGTACTATACACTGCGTGACTCTGTGATGTGATGGAAGAGTAAATACTATGTACAAATGTATATTTCAGTAAATGTAGCAATGCTGTTATAGAAATAATCATAGCAGCTGAATTAGTTTTTATTCTGTGTTCTAAAGTATTAATATGTTAAATATAATTCATATATTTCCTTTAAGCGGACATATGGTGCCCCTTACTATACTATTGCTACTAGGCAGGCCGCTTGTTTCCTCTATATAGATGTGAACTGTAAAATCCATTTGATCCTAAAACGGATGATATTGATGCACTGAGTATATATAAAATTCTACATTCTTCACTTAGAAATCTGATTGAGAGAGTCCTCACAAATGACCAAATGTGGAGCAGAGGACTGAATGTACTCTGGAAAACATCTTCATTTAGTTCAAGTGGGAGAGTAGGTGCCTAAGTTGCAACATTTTCTGAAAATAAGAAATAACAGGAATGAAGTGGCACTTTAACACGACAAAGTTCCATTGTTCAACTGGATCTTAAAAGTTTTAGTGAAGCGGAGTACAATGAGCAACTTTATTCTGAGTGAGTCCCTTGACACACACAAATGGGAATTTGATCAAAACCCTATTCAGGGAAAACACGACTTGTGATAGATAGATAGATAGATAGATAGATAGACAGACAGACAGACAGACAGACAGACAGACAGACAGACAGACAGGCAGACAGGCAGACAGGCAGGCAGGCAGGCAGACAGACAGACAGACAGACAGACAGACAGACAGACAGACAGACAGACAGACAGACAGATAATTTATTAATCCAAAGGGAAAATTCAGACATATACTGAGGTGAACAGATGTATTTCAAGTCACTGCTTCAACCAAACGTCGCTCCCAATATTATCTGTGTCAGCCAATAGCGAGTGATTGTCACCCGTGTGAGGAGCGTGTCGGCCTGCGTGACTGAGGCGTGTGGGTGGAGTGCCATGCTCTTTTTCTGTTTGTGGTTGTTTAATGTCTTCACAGATTAGCCATCTGCCTCTGACCAAGCCAAGCCTCCAAACTCAGCCTTGACGTCACTCTAATCTATTGACCTTTATCGCCCGACCCAGGACTCATACTATACTTCTTTTCCAGAACTAGATCTATAACTAAGACAGACTGTGTGCAGGTCAACCTGCAGTAATCATCACCTTTGTCAAGTTTCACAATCCCCATAGAGCCACAGAGAGTCACTCAAATTTCTCCAAAGCTGTTTCTGCTTATTGATTGGGATTACTATGTGATATCGTGACCAAAGACAAAACTTGGTGAGTTGTTATTCATTAACAGTAACTACAGTTTCCCAGATCAGGTCACTACGAGCCAGTGTAAATAATTGTTACTTTAAATACTATCCTGAGAACTTGCTGCCAAGATTTAGTAAACAGGTTAAATCTCTGCTGCTCTGGTCCAATACAACCTGTGCGTCTGTCTGTGTTAATTACACATCAATCTAGTCAACTCACCTGATAACTAGACTGAATTTGTCAGTTTTGTTTCTCTTCATTAGTCACCATTATTCGCTTATTAAATCGCTGGTGTGTGCAACAATTCAGACGTCCGAAACAGGCTGCCAATTAATTTCCATTCCTGCAGGACACAAATCATGTCATTCTTTCCTCTAAAATATAATTTATCCAGATACTGACATAATTCCCTGTGACACAGTGTCCAATTAATATCAAGAGACAAATAAATCCTAGCATCCCTTGCTGATATATATATTAAATATAGAAAAAATATAATGTTTTATGGTATTGATAAGGAATAAAATCTTGACTGACACATTTAACTTAAAATCTATTCCACATGCGTGTGTGACCCTGTATTATCTACCAAATAAGTGGAGCAGATAGTTACCAAAAAGCCCCATGCAAGCAGTAAACAGGATGTATGCATTTTATTTCCAGTACACGTCAAAGATAACTGTGTGTCATGCGTGTGCTGAGTCATACGTGTAGGTCTTCTGTAGACACAATGGGGAGGGTGTTAGAAATGTAAGTGGATTTATACTGTTAAAAAGCTCCTCATCTTCTGGTCCGGAGTAAAACCAACCTTTAGTAAGCCTCTGAATCCCAAAACTGTCTAGCGTGTTTCAAAGGCATGTTAGCATTTGTAAAATTGCTAAAATGATGCCATTTGAAAGAACTGAAAGAAACATCAGGTTTTCAACATTTAAAAGTGCGCCAAAAATATATAATTTACAAAAAGCACATTCTGTAAAAAACTAAAGAAATTCCGTGCACCCCAGCATATGTAGAACCTTTAGTTACTTAGATGGAACAGTTGTTTACAGAAAGGGGAGAAGTATCGAAACAAATTCCAAATCTAATTAGTAAAATATCTGTTGTATGTAGAGCCACCATTTTTCCTGTATAAAAAATATAATACATTCCTGGTAAAACCTGTGAACAATTGCAATAATCTTTAGCATGTTGACTCCAGTTTTTTTCAATTTTTGTAAAATGAATAATCAGAGAAGTTTAACTGTCTTTCTTTTTTGTTGTTTTATTTTTATTTTTGTTTGTGACATCTTAAAAGTGTCATACTGCACAGCAGGGATTCTTTAGTTCCTTCTTCTTTTAGCTATGAGTGTGCTGTTTCCATAGAGATGCAGGACTTTATATTAATAGAAAATAAGAAATCAGCCCACAGTCCATAATATGTGATAGGTGTTAAAAATGCCCAGAAACTGCTTGGAGTTCAGAATGTTAAGATTTTTTATTTTTTTTTTTTAAAGATATTTCATCATCTGTGAACTTGTGTTTTTCTTGCGTTCTCTCCCTCCAGGTGGGTCCCGCAGGGTCTCAGTTTGGCCTCCTTGCTTGCCTCTTCGTTGAGCTGTTCCAAGGTTGGCAGATGCTGGAGAAGCCGTGGAAGGCCTTTCTCAAACTGGTGGGCATCGTCCTCTTCCTCTTCCTGTGTGGCCTTCTGCCGTGGATCGATAACATCGCCCACATCTTTGGCTTCCTCAGCGGCTTGCTGCTGTCCTTTGCCTTCCTGCCCTACGTCACCTTCGGGACATTTGACAAGTATCGGAAACGTATCCTCATTGTTGTCTCGTTGTTGGCCTACATCGGCCTGTTCTCTTCCCTCATCGTTTGGTTTTATATTTACCCAATTAACTGGCACTGGCTGGAGCATCTCACTTGTCTGCCCTTCACAAGCAAGTTTTGTGAAAAATATGACATAGACCACGACATTGACCATGTGGTGCTCTAGTCTTTAAGATCCTGATGACACCTAAGAGGAGCTTCTGTGCTGCTGGTCCACTACTGATCATTGTGGTGACCTTTTAAGATTTGGCAATCATATTTTTATTGTTTTCTGATAAAGGATCTGCTTAAAAGCCATGTGAATTGGAAGAGGATCAGCCTGTTCTCATCAGCCTGCTGACTTGCTTACTCCCGGAAAGCTTACTCAACCTTTTCAATCCCCAGCCAAATCTGGTACGACTTCGTGGTTTGTCCTCAGAATCAGAGGGCAGGAAAAGATACTCAGGACATTAAAACTGAAACAAGCAGGATGGACACCAATGAAAACATTTATAGAGCAAGACTGACAGGCCTCTTCATTTTACAAAGTCACTTCAATCTAAAGACAATGGGAATGTCTCAGTCAGTTTCCCTTTAATCCCATGAACAACAAACCGCTGCAGTGAAAAGAAAGACTGGTGCATAAATGGTTCATCAGGTATCTTGTAGCCCAGTAAACTGAGATACATTAGATGCTTCCGAACCGTAATTCTTGTTTTCAGCCACACTGGATTTAACACTACAAAAGCTATGTTCTGCTGCTTTTCAAAATAGTGAGAAGTGTTTTTCCGAACCAATTATAAAATTTTTGCTCATTGTATGTATGCACACTTGGCATGTCAATCAATATTGTTTGAATCCTGAAATGGTATGCTAAAGGTAACGATATTTTCCAAGTATTCATTGTGCAGCTGGAATAGGAAAAATCTAATATCAGTGGTCAACTAAGGCAAGATTTCTATCTATAACCACTAGTTGCCTTAAACGGACTATGCCATTTTACAAAGATGCCTCACTGTAGTTTTGCATTTGGTTTGTGATTAAATTTTTGACCCCTGATGAACATATTTGTGACCCTAACCTAACTAAGCTCACATGCTGCTTTTTATTCTCATATATGCATGTTGTTTTCTACAGTCACCTTTCTGTATGTCCCTGCTACGTATGAATTTTAAAATAATCCCTGCTTTTAATGTCACCATTTGATCATATTTTTCTGATCACAGTTGTGCCTAAAGCATTTTCTAGATTTTCTCTGAAATACATCACACACATAATATTTATTCTAGGAGCAATGATTTAATCTGGCTTTTTGTTAGATCAAAGCAGGTTTTATACTGTATTTTTTGACTATGGAAACCATACTCACATGATCCTATCTAAGTTTTCCCCAGGCCCTTAACTTGTGAAATGCACTGTAAGAGTCTCTGGTTTCACTATTTACACTCACTGATACTAAACAATACAAGACAGATGGTTTGAAACTAAATCAGGACGGATGGAAGCCTTGTTCTCTACATTTCCTTTTGTCTGTGCTCATGCAGCTGAATGCTTGGGTTGTGGTCCATGACCCGCAGTAGATGTTCCTGTTTGAATGTGGTAAGTCCTGACACCTAAAATGAAACATTTCTCACATCCTTGGCTTTAAATGTCGCTGTTCGTTGTTTGTCGTTATTCAGGTTTCTGGTATGTGTTGACCCCAGCTGTTAGGAAAGCCCCAGTAATGACTCCTGTGTAGAGGATTATGTGAGTTTAGTTACTAAGTGAGTTACGAGATTATGTGAGTTTGTCGACAGAGGTGACTCACTGATCATCTGGTGTTTTTCAGGACACAAGTTGTTAAAAAGCAGTTCAGATGTTGGAAAATGTAGATGTATTATTCCGTTTTAGCAGACTGCTGCAGCCACACGACTCGGCCCTCGTAGGCAAAGTGTGAACAATAGCGTCGACCTTTTTTAAGAAAACCTCTTTTCTGTGCCTTCGGACATGGGAGCATGTGAATGTTTGAGCTGAACCACAACAACCAAATCCACCATCATGAATATGCAGCAGCAGCAGCAGCTGTGTTTGCATAGGGACCAAATAATTTCATCCTTTTTTTTCCTATTTAATAGCTTAAAATGAGAAAGTTTAAAATTACTTTTCAGGTCATTGTCAAGGTATTGTTCTTTTTTGCTTTGGTTTTGTATGTGAAAATATGTGTCAATTAAAGCAGTCAAAATAAATGCACTCTTATGAAGTTCACAGGTCTGCAGGGAATTAAATTTCATGTTAGGCCCATGTTGTCTGCCGTGTTAAAAGCATTTGTTCCCAAGGTCAAGAACGAACTTTAACATGTGGTCCTTTGTGCTCACAAAAAAAAATCTTAACAAGTTGAATGAAAGTTCAAGAAGATCCACTAGAATGGACCGAGTGGTGAGAAGTGTTTCCTCAGCAACTATTCAAATGAAAATTTCTAATGAGACAATGAGGCAATATAAAAACAAGTGAGAAAATAGACCTTTTATTATTTTAAGAGCAAAACAGCATAAAAAAAACAAATTCGTCTTGATTCAAGACTGTGGGAGGCAAAGGTGGTGACTGTCTAAAAGGAAAACATGATAGGAGACTAAAGAAGACATCTCTGAAGCAAATATACTCAGAATATATAGATATACTGATGTGTACAGGGGTTTTATAGAACGTGACTCATAGATTTTCTGAACATTTACATTAATGCCACAGACTTTGTGAAGAGTCACTGACAGGACCTCTCAAATCTTAATATTAAACGATGCACAAGCAAGAATCATTTTCTGGCATTTGGTAGCTGATATCCCTCCTTTGTATTTTTATTCCATAACTGTAGATTTACTTGTTTACTTTGGCATATCGATGTATAATTACTGCATTTATACGATGCACAACATGTACACGGATGTTCTAAAACAACTGTAAAAGACCTACATAGAATTAATATTCATTTTACTAAGTTTGTCCTCATGGGCTTCATTGAGAGCCTGAAACCATGTTAGACAAAACAAATATATAAAAAAAGAAGCAAGGCAGCTGCATTCTATGATTAATAAATGTCCAGCATTTATCAAAATAGCTTTATATGAAAAAAAAAAGCTGAATTTGCTCTAATGATTTAGATGCTATGTTACAAACACACTAAAATACAACTCAAGACATCTTTTCTGTTTCCGACCACTTTTCCAAGCAGCTGTTGTTGGCAGCTGGATGGCAACTCTTTGTTTTCAGCTCTGTGCAGAATTCAGATTTCACGCCTCACTACCTGCTGAGCAAGTTCCACTCACAGTGATGATCTGAAACACTATCACTGCACCGGTCACAGCTAAACTGCTCATGTGTCCCCTTTTCTGTTTCCATTGGAGGTGGGGTCCAACCATCACCAACAGCCAGGAAAGATCCACTTTAAGTCCCTCAGTCTTCAACAACCACTGTTACGCCGCATGAAGGCGTGGCCCCTGACTGGGTAGAACATCTCGATGAAGGTCAGGGGTCCCACTGTGATCTCGCTGGGGCCCTGAACCTTGAAGCCTGACTTCTGGTAGAAGGGAACCAGGAAATCCTCGCACATGAGCACAGCGCGGCGGACGTAGGGCAGGCAGCGCAGGTACTGCAGGTAGCGCCACATCAGAATGGAGCCTTTCCCCTGCTGGCGGAAGGTCCGGTGGACGGCCAGGACGTGGATGTGGACGGTGGGGCCGTGAGGCTTGTGGAGAGTCAGAGCATCCTGGGGAGCAGAGAGCAACAGCAGAGCTGTGAGAACAAGTAACTGTGTTGTTGAGACACCTGTCGGGCTTCTTACAGTGACATTTAAAGCTGCAGCACGAAGCCAAAAGGCCAAATGCTTTAAGTACAGATGCATTAATGCCCCCAAAAATTTACATTTATTACAGTAAATCAAGTTGATTCAAATCAAACTTATTTATATATACTATAAATAATGAATGTTTTTTTTTTTTTTAGAAGTTTTTAATGTAATTTTAAAAAACTTTATTATTATTTTACAGATTTTCCCTGTTTTGTTAAATTGCTGATAGTAACTAGTAAACTCACAGGAAAAAAGTATTAATTTACCTATTTAAAATTTAAAACAACAGGCCAAAACTGGAAATAATGTCCACATTAAGAATCTGTATTTTACAAAAAGTTTTTTATTCTTGTAGTGTTTGACTGTAAAATTACAGCCTGTAAGTTTAAGTAATACATAAATTAAGACCAATATGAGCAACTAAAAACCCTTGAAAACATATGTCTTGATATTTTTCTTTGAAGTGTCAAAAGAAGAGGAACATCTGAGAGGTCTGAAAGAAAAAGTCTTTTCCAAAGCTTTAGAGCCATAACTGGAAAAGCAAGAATTGCACTGATTTATTACCCAAAGAATTTTAAAAACAATTCTGCATTTGAATGTTGCATTAAAATCCATTGGAAAATGTTATTCAGGCCATTTCTGAACGGTCATCAGTGATGCATTAACATGTATGAAGCAGAGACATAGTGTGGTCTACATAGGAATATAGTTTGACTTTTTGTTTCTAAAAGTTAATATGTAAATTAACTTATTGTTTGTAAAATAGATGAAGGAAAACGTACAATATTACACTCTGAACACCTCACAATTGTAATTAAGCACATCTATAGTCCATCATAGCTGCGGTTTGTTAGGTGTTCCTGGGAGAGCTGCAATTCAGTAGATTTCAGGGACTGATATGACCAGTAATGGCTAATCTTTGCCTGTAAGTTGCCATTTTAAATTCTCTCTGTAACACCAGTCATTTCACTATAATTTGGTAACATTTTGTATCACTTTAACCTCTCACTGCTTCTTCTCTGTCAGTCAAGTGTTTGTTTTTGCCTCCAGAGTCACATTTACAGAACAGAAAGTGAACTGAAAGTGTCTCATTAGGAATAAAGTGTTTGTTTTTTCTCTCTGTGATTAGGACACATAGGAGAGCTGATGCACAGAGATCTTAATATGACATATTGTGACCTCTTTCTATTCAGCACCTTGTTCTCTGTGACTCCTTTGCACATTTGCATGTTTGCTCTTATGTATGTGCAAGACTTGTAAAAATGGTTTTCCTTTTAAGAGTGACATTGATGCCGCTTTCTAGGTTATTTCTGTTTTCAATGCAGCTATATATTTACTTTAAAAAAATCATTTTAACTCTTTATTGCATATATATTCTCAGGAGTATGCCATTTCACTAAATATCATGTACACATGTGAGAAATAAAACTTCAGAAACTTTCATTTCAGATTTGCTGCAGTTTAACATAATCACAGCAGTACGATTTTTTTTTAACTGTATCTGTATCACAGTTTCAAGAAAAGGCAGAGACAAATTCATAATTAAGCTGGATGGATCTCTGCTCCACTCTAAACCTGAACTGAGGGCCATAGTGATTTAGGTGACTCTGCTTGACAATTTATTATCACCAGCTCTGTTTTCGAGCACAATCTACCATAAATATTCACTTAAATCTCCTCTCTTAATCTGTTTTGACCCTTGGTCTTAAATTTTCCTCGTCAGTCAGCCGGAAACAAATCGGTGTACAGGTGTCCTGCGCTCTGTCTTACCATGGTAAGCCTCTCCTGGTCCCAGAGTGAGCCGATGATAAAAGCCACCAGCCGTCCCTCCTCGAACCAGCCAAGAGACAGCTCAGGACACAGGCTGAGGAAGTGACGCACCTCGTCCAGGTGGAGGGGACACTCGCCGGACACCGAGATGAAGGCTGTGTGAGGAGGAGGAGGAGGAGGAGGAGGAGAGTCAACGATCAGAAAATTAGACATCAAGGCGCCCGGATTCCAAAGAAGTGCGCGCAATGTTCCAAATACTGAAAATGTGGTGGAAAGATATGGATCAGAGCAACCAAATGTAGGGATAAGGTCACTGAAAACGTTTCTGTGAAGGCATTTTATATCAATAGATACGATTATTTTACTTCTCACCAGTATGTGGAAGCTGCTGCGACTGGATGAATTCCCTTTCCTAAACATTTTTCGCGTGCGTAATTGCGCCAGGAATGCCTATCTTAAAGACAGACCGCCGTGGCGAGTGCTGTAAGTCTATAAAGTAAATATAAATCGCTCGTTTACCTTCTCTTTCAATCTCGAACACACTGATGGCGTCCTCCAGGCTGAGGGACCGGAACTCGCTGGCCGGTAGCGTGTGGCGGCGGCCCCGCGGCACCGGAGAGCGCATGTGGAGCGGCTTCATGAACGGCACTGCGCTCACCACCGACATGATGTGATGTTTCCCGAGAAGGTTTTGAAGGAAAGTGAAAGAATTTGCACTGAGATTTCACTCTGACTTCTTTAACACGAGCTTCGGTAAAAGCCCGATCCGTGCGTAACAGGACTGTACCAGTGCGCGTAAAGACTGCGCTGAGAGTGGCGCACCTTCAGTATTTATAACATTGCGGGGTGGGGGTGGGGGGGGGTGTTTCTAATCCTGAAGTGAGCTGTGAGATCAAACCTTCCATTCCCCGTGAGTACACTGAACAATAAACATATTTACACGGGCTGAGGGGGGATATTTGTGGGTTGAGAATTATCCTCGTCATGCGTCCATCAGACCCGCAGCAGATTTGGATTTTACTGATCATGTGTTGGAGCTCCCATACCAACATATTACCAATCTGTTGTCAATATTCATGCCAGGTTTAACAATCAGTGGAGTGCTTTAGAGCAATGAGAGTCTAGCTGTAGAAAGGTTTTCTGATCGGTTAACCACCACAGTGTCAGTATTTATTAATGTTGCCACTGAGCAGATTGAGCGTCCTCCGTGTTGCTTAACTGGGCCATCTTAAGGACTTCACTTCTTCATGTGATTTCTCTGACGGAGACTTTCCATTGGCTGTCCATTGTCCCTTTAAGTAGAGTTCACGATTTTTCCACGCTTTATTTTCCAGATCCGTAAGAGGATTACTCGACGTGTAGGAGTTTGTTTGTCACCTCTTCAGGGTTAAATAATTCCTCTTAACAACTTCAAGTTGTTGACCTTTGGGGGGGAAAAATACTTTATTTCTCACTAGATGTAGAAAAAGTTTTATTACCAGACAGGATAGCAGCAGAACTGAAAGCTTTACCGCGTTTATCTTGTGTGGTTCGTATTTAGGAGGCAACTAAGGGATGCACAATATAAACAATAATAATAATTATTGTTATTATTATCGTAAAAAGTGGTGAACATTTGGCTGCCAGGGTGCCACAAATTCGGAATGTAAATGAATGATGTTTTTAGATAAGGTACAGTAAAACAATGTGATTAAATTACTATATATAAAAATAAAATGTTTTGATATGCACATTTTATATAGAATTTTGGCTCTTTTTTTAAAAAGTGAAAATCTATAAAATAACTTTTTACTTATTTCTTATTCAAATAAAGTAAAAAATTATGTAATTTTCTGGCCAAACACCGTCAAAGTACAAATTACTTTTCGTACTTTGTAAAACTGTTCATTTTTTATGTGGACATTATTTACATGTTTGCCTTTTTTGGCTGAGATTTTTTATTTTGCAAATGTTTTTATGTTGGAGAACTTTGGAGTACATTGTACAGATTCTAACGAACCAAACTACAAGGTTTATGTTTCACTTATGTCACCACTTACAGATATCAAACGTGAGGCACAGAATAATAACCTGCTGTAATCTACTCATTAGAAGCAAATCGTCATTTTATTCTTTTATTCTATACTGACATTGCCAACAGAAGGTGCTTTAGGATTAAATGACGTAAAATATTGTTTTTGTTTTAATACAATCATATGTTTTCTTTGAATTTGTCTTTTGTGTGTGTGGACATAGCAACAACTGAATGTTCAAGAATTTAAGACAGAGAAAAAACTATGTAGCATATAGCTCCATAAGCTCTGTTTTCAATAAAGTGGATTGTTTTTCGTAGAGCTACAACAACTAACCGATTAGCTTTCATCCGTTAAATGAATCACAAGCTATTTTTATGATCAGTTAATTGATCTGAGTTTTTTTTAAGAAAAAAAAGTCAAAATTGTCAGATTCCAGCTTACTAAAATTGAATATTTTCTGATGATTGAATTTATGATGATTGAATAAATGAAGTTACTGTATTGTATTGTATTGTATGTCTTTCTCCGTGACAATAATCTGAATATCTTTCGGTTATGGGCAAAAAAGGACATTCGAGGACGTAATTTCTTGCTGTTAACGTAAAAAAAAAAAAAAAACTATATATAATATATTATATATATGTTGTCCCCACAGTAACAGCAGTTTTTATCTGTTCACTGCTGCTTCTGTCTGACGGCGCCTCTCCGTGGTGACAGCAGGTACTGCGTCATGACGCTCCCGCTCTGCGCTAGTTACGTAGCCCTGCGTAGCTACGTAACCACGTGCACTTCGCTGCTTCCAGGTTACAGCTTTTTTTCATTCCACCGTCATCCTCGCGCTCTAGCATCACTCCCTGACAACAGCAGCGATGGCGGAGCCCGTAGCATCGGATGCGGCGGCCACAACGGACGCAGCAGCCACGGCAGCATCACCGACACCGGGCCTCTCTCCCGCAGCTAGCCCGGGCTCGGAGCCTCCATCCATGGCTCTCTCTCCCACGGCGGACGGCTCCCAGCGGCTGCTCTTCTCCCACGACCTGGTCTCCGGACGGTATCGCGGCTCAGTCCGGTTTGGCCTCGTACGGATGATCCACGGCGAGGAGGATTTCAACTCGGACTCGGACCTCGACGATGGCGGAGGGAGAGGCGGTGGAGAAGGAGGTGGTGGCGGAGGAGGAGGAGGAGGAGGTGGAGGTGGAGGACGAGTCCCATGTGGTTCGGACACTGAGAGTGCCGTGGACACTCCGAGTCGGCCTCTCGGTAGGGGATTTGTCCGCGTCCAGTGGTACCCTGAAGGAGGAAAGCAGGACATCAGGGAGACAAAGGTACCAGCTAATGTGTTGACTGTTTACACTGGCACTGGGTGCTGGTCTCAGACTGGCATGAGGACCGCACTGGTTTTTAGCTGCCTGTTGTGTTATTGGAGGAGAAAAGTCGGCTTGTGAGCCAGTCAGGGATAAGGTTCACCTAATCCATCTGCCTAAAACGTACAACCTAGCCCGCTAATTGGCTAGCGTTCAAGCACACACGCTAGCTAGCAGTATAGCTCCTAGCCTCATGTCTCTCAGCTGGTCCCGGCAGGCTGAACGGGCTTGTTTCACCTGACTGCGTCCAGCTAGCTGTGGTACACCAGACATACACGACCGAGTGTCCGGGCAGCTGCTCCTTAAGTGGAGGTGTGCAGGTTTTGGCAGGTGCAGGTCCCGGCTAGGAGCCTTACACCTATTGATTAGCTCATCCTGTCGTTCCTCGGCTGGGTGTGACCTGGCCTGAGACCAAGCGTTGTATGTGATAGAAGAAGCGTTAATATTTGAATAGCGCCATGGCTAACATCATAACTACACCTGCATTTTGTTTCAAACCACCGTGGACAGTGACAGAGCTGAACACAGACCTAACAGAGATTAGCAGAGGAAATCTTTCAACACATTCAGACTCGATGTCAGGTTGACAGTAATAACTGCAGATACTTTACAGCGATAACCAACATTTTTTGAGCTACAAGAAGTAATCGATTATCAGCAACAATGAACAGGCAGCTATTTTGCTAATTGATAAATTGTGTTGTCAAATTTCCAGCATCATTTGTTGGGTCCGTTTTATCAAATTTAACAAATTGCAGCTTTTTTTCCCGGTTGTGTATCATTGTAAACAAGATAAGTTTGGGTGTGGAACTGTTGGTCAGATAAAACAAGACCATTTAAAGAGACTTCTGAGTCATTAGTGGCAGCTGCTCTAGCAATTTTGCGTTATTAATTCTTACATTTTATTTTCAGGTGCTGCTGCTCATTGTTGTTGAATAATCTGCTGCTTGTTTTCTTTATCTTTATTTATAAAGTTATCAACAACTCATTTTACTATCATAAAACTCCAACAAAACCATCAAATTTTACATTTGAGTAACTGAAATTTGGATATTTTAGCATCATTTATTCAAAAAATTATAGCTTTCCAAACCTTGTTGATTAAACAACTTCAATAAGCCCAAAAAGCCCAAATAATACACAATCAGTTATTGTTACACTAATCTTTGTAATGGTAGTTTATTATTGACAGGATGAACATAATGGACCTATGAATTGATAATTCAGTGAATGTTGACCAGTTGTGGGTGATGGTTGTAGTAAAGTCTTCTTCACTGGTACATACACAGAGAAATCTTCTTTCAGAAGAAGGCTTTCTGAGTTATCAAAGTAATTGTGTACAATCCTGAATCCATGGAGTCCGAACCATAGCCGTGATGTGCTAGACCCATTTTACGTTGTTGATAATGTGACTTTGTTAACCCGCATCTTGGTTTAGGCTTGATATAT
Source organism: Amphiprion ocellaris (assembly GCF_022539595.1). Taxonomy (NCBI): domain Eukaryota; kingdom Metazoa; phylum Chordata; class Actinopteri; family Pomacentridae; genus Amphiprion; species Amphiprion ocellaris. The sequence goes on from NC_072769.1 coordinate 10,816,432, forward strand.
ACATCCTAATTCTGGTCACATACTCATTTCCATGGCAAGTTTGACATCTTTGTTTAAATTCATGGGACATGAAAGGCCGCATCAACATTTCCCCATAAATGCTGATAAACGACACTGTCTTATGCACATCTGTTTTTCCTGGCACTTTCTTTGAGAAATCTACTTGGTTCTCATTTTCATTTTACAGCCAAAATATGAATTAAATTGTAGCTGGTGAAGAGAAATGGAAAGCTGCACTGTCATGTAAATTCTCTAGGGCCTCTCTAGATTTCTCCTGGGCTTTGTGGAAAAGGGGTCACAGGGTTTGAAGGAGGACAGGTCTGGAACAAGCTCATACAACCTCATTTCAGGGACACAGGATAGAACCAGAAGAAGCCTATTTAAGGACCTGTGTTGCATCGCTTTGTCTTTTGAACTAAATGAGTAAAGTTCTGGTCTGAGTGTCATTCAACCTTTGTTACAACAAAGGCCCAACGACATGTCCCTGAAACAATAATGCTGATGTTTACACGCCACGTGGAGCATTAACACTGTGTCCCTAGAGTATCTAGTGTGCGATGATGTGCACGTGTATGGATATCATTGTGTAGTTCTCTTGCAGTGATTTCTCGTTTGCTTATCTGGATGCACCACATGCCCATTCTCACCAGGCTCCTCCTTTTTATTCTCTACATCTATCCTGAGAGCATGGTTTTAGATTCTAATCAATAATTCATGATTACTTCCTGCAGTATGCAAAGTTGCGTATCTCCAAGATGGTATTTACACAAATTTTTGACTTACATTTATTCTGCAGGCTGCATCTCAGTAAAAATGTTTTCTCCCATAAGTGATCAGGAGGAGGAAAACTGCTGCTTAAAAAGCTGACACACTTGTCAGACTTACTCTAGCGATTTATAAGTGTAGTATTTTCTCAGCGTTATAGTTTTGTAATTGATTTCTAGAAATAATTTTAGAGTGCAGTATATATCCTTATGATAATATAAAATTAAATACAGTTAAATTGGTTGTTGCCCTTTTTCCATCATCTAGTTCATTATGTTGTATAGTGAGAAAAAGAACTTTCTCTCTATTTTGATCTCTGACTTTCTTTCATGAATATAAAGAGGGATGAGGCAAGAAAATTATATGCACCGGTCAGCTACAACATTGAAACCACTGACAGGTAGTGAACAACATTTGTTATCTTACTGCAATGGCATCTGCGAAGGAGTGGAATACTTTCAGCAGTAAGGGAACAGTCAGTTCTTCAAGTTTGAAGCAGGAAAAATGGGTAAAGATCTGAGCAACTTTGATGTGGACAACACGGCTTGAAGACTGAGTCGGAGCATCTCCAACCTGGCAGGTCCTGGGAGATGTTCCCAGTATGCCGTGGTTAGTAACCACCAAAACTAGTCCAAGGAAGGACACCTGGTGAGCTGCTCAAGCTCATTAATGTGGGTGGGGAGCGAAGGCTGCTGATGGTCCAATCAGAAGAGCTACTGTAGCATATTAATGCAGGCCATGATAGAAAGACAACACGCAGTGCATCTCAGCTGGCTGCATAAGTAGCGACAGAGTGATCAGAGTGAGCCTGTATCTGCTGCTAAATGCTCCTACAATGGGAAGGTGGGTGTCAGAACAGGACCGTGGAGTAGAGAAGATGTTTGAAAGCTCTGATGAGTCACATTTAAAAAAAAAAAAAAAAAAAAAAAAAAACATCATGTCGACATTTGAGTGTGTGTGCTTTGTTTACCTGGGGAAGAGGTAACGGGATGCATTTTGGGGAGAAGACAAGTCAGCAAGGGCCTGGTGATGCTCTTGAAAATGTTCTGCTTGGAAAGCTTAGGTCCTGAATTCATGTGAACGTTACTTTGACACGTACCAACTGCTTAATCATTGCTGTAGATCACGTACACCTCTTCATGGCAACGGTGTTCCCTGATGGATGTGGCTGTTTTCAGCAGGAGAATGCTCCCTGTTTCACTGCAAAACTGCTTCAAGAATGGTTTAAGAAACATGCCAAAGAGTTCAGAGTGCTGACTGGGCCTCCAAATCTGTAGGATGTACTTGAAAAGCAAGTCTCCACTGAAGCTCCACCTCATGACTATTGGTACTTAAAGGATCTGCTGCGAACATGTTTGTGCTTGATATCACAGGGCACTTTCAGAGACACGGTGTTAAGCAAGAGGTTTTAATGTCGTGGCTGATTGATGTATGCACACAGGAAAACAATGTACTTGAAGTTGGTTGGGGTGTCAGTTGTTAGCTCAAGCAAATGTCTATATTGTGTTTGTGTGTGTAGAGAATTAACTACTTTCACTATCACGTTTGCACAAGTCCTTTTAAGTCTAATGCATTAGATATCATCTGTTGCCACTTTTCAGGGAATCAGTAAATCTTTGCCATTGACTCAGATTTGCTTGTTTTAGTGAGCAAATTCCACAAGCAGAAACAACCTCCAAGGATCGGCTTTAACTCCACCAGTAGCCCAGAAGCAGGAGCACATATGCAGTTCACTTCTTCACTGTAACATTTTTTTTCACCCTATGAAATCTTAATAACATTTCCCAGAGGAAGTGAGGAGGCTTAGATCTTCATCTCGGTACAGGTATGAACGAGGACACCTCAGTTGTTGTCGGCTGCACTGCTTCTACTTTCACTACTGGTTTGGTAGTAAGTCAGTCAGGAACATGGCTAACTTATCTTGTTGGCTGAGCAGTTGCACAGAGGCTCTGAATGAGGAGAGTGATTGTATTTTTTTTTTATCATGATGACAGAAATGCTCAATACCTACAGTGTTATGTACTGTATTGTTATTTTTCTTTAATATTAGGTGATGAAATCATTGTTTATCCCTTATTTTGCTCACTGTTTAACTCACCATAAACTGACTTTTCTGCTAAATGCACCTGGACCGCTCTATGTGAGTTAATATGAGGAGAAGAGATATAAAATCCTGTAAGGACAAAGACATCACTGCCTCTGTTGTCAACAAGATGCTTACTTTCCTCTCTCACCTTTAAACATATGACAGGAAGACCTGACTCTCAGCTTCACACTTAAACCAATTTCAGCAGTGTTCTGCACAGAAAAGAGCAAGGACAGGAATAATATAACCTACACTGGTGATGATTTGCCTTTCTGCGTTATCTTACTCTGGCAAGTAAAACCTGGTTTGTTTCCATGTAGACAAATGCCTAAAACTCGAGCAGATTACACATGAGATGAATAAAAATTAGTTTCGGACAAACACCGAATTTCACTTCTAAGCGTGTTGATTAATTGCATCTTGACATTGTTGCCTGGTAAATGTTTGTGCTTGGAAGCAGAGGTATTCTTTAATATGCAGCATGTGTAGTGAAGGATTTTTGGTGCATTTCTGTGCATCGCCAGGTTTTTGTTGCCATGGCACTCGATTATATGTCCTTTCTGGACATGTGATTTGTGATTGTTTTAGGTTTATTTTATATTCAGTCGTCTGGGACTTGGTCGAAGGAGGTGATTTAGTGTAATTTTAGTAAATACCAATTTAAGTTCGATTTCAGGAAGAACCTTGCTGCTTTGCTTTCTATGCGCATCAGAAAGCAAATTCTGACTTTTAAAGTGGGGGTGTAACAGTGCATATTCACAGTTTAGTATGTATCTAGCTTTTGGAATCACGGCAGAGAAAACAAACCAAAAATGCATTTTATTTTTTTTTAATTTGTTTTCATTTTAAAAAGTGCCTAATTTGCTCTAAATTCTTACGGTAGCAGTTGAGGTACTAAACTGTTTCATTCTGTCTTCTTGATTACACGCCAGTAAAGAATAAAAATGTCCATTAAGACAAGCACAACTTGTAAATTGACTATTAATGGCAGCAGTGCAATTTCAGCTTTAGAAATTGGTCAAAGTAACGATGCCTTTGTTTCTCTTTTTGTCCACACTTACAACCCAGAAGTCATACGTTCTGGTCCAGCTACCAAATGTAGTGTAAGTTAGCACATCTTACATGTTTAATAAAACTGGAACAGTGTCTCTCCAGCTTTCAAGGCTAAGCCTGTGATCATGCAGTAGCTGATGACAGCAACTGGTGCACTGCCAAAATGTTTCCGGTGGCGCTCGCAGTCAAAAAATTTGTGTTCCGGGAGCGCAAGTATGTCAGCATAAGCAGTCTTCAGATCTATCAGTAAATATCACGGGTCGTACCAAACTGAGGGAGTTTCACACCATGTCTGGGAAAAACAGAATAACTGTTACACCCTTTTTTGAAAACCCACCTTCCGTCTCTGGCTTTGGGCCTTCCACAGGCCCCACTCAGCATTACCAAACACACAGAGCTCTATTAGACCAGCACAACCTTGAGATTTTCATTCAAGGATATAAGTGCACTGCAGCAGGTAGCTAGCTGTAGGTTGCACAGAGGGAACGGCTGAGCAGCGGGTGTCTGGGTGTCACTGCGCTGATGAGACTTTCAGAAGTACAGTACAGCTCCTCCTGGTATGCACGATGCTGCAGCAGTTCTTGTCCGCTGCGCTGTTCATGCCTTAATTAATGCTCTGTGTCCTGTGGAGGTGGGTGTCAGTGCAGAGGGGTCGAGGTGAGCCGAGGCCAAACCACAGTTTCCTCCCTGGAAACAGCAGCCGTTGTGACAGTGGAGGTAGAGGGGGAGGCTGATGTGGTAGTAATGAAGACAGGGAGGTTGTAGCCAGACTGACTGCTGACTGCACTGCAGACAGACACATGGTGAAGGTGGAGAAACGGGTGAGGAAGGGGAGAAAAGAGCCGTAAATGTGAGAAAGATGAGAAAGGCAACGTGGTAAGCAAGTATTGAATATCAAGGATAAATGTCACACAGGTCTCAAAGCCACAAGGAGAAAATTAAACAAAATTAAATAAATAAAATCTTGACTGGAAATGAAGTAATGAGATGGGCAGACAGGTTGGTACCAGATGGCTGTTACGGTAATGTGCGGGCTTTCACTTCTTGAAAAAGCATCACCTCATCCCACCTTCTGCTCTCTGAGCCATTTGAAATTCTCAGCATCTTGTGGCATGCTGTCTTAGGATGAAGTCCCACTTTTGCTGCTTCTTTCAGGCTGTGTTACAATGCCCTTGGGTTTATGCACATAAAGATTCTGATTACAAATCAGACTAATTTGATGTATGATTAACAAATTCCACATGACTTCTTGCAAGTGCATGACCCCACACTGACGTATAGAAAAAAAACATGAACATTTTGTAGCTTGTTTTATTCTGTAGTCATTAATTTGCAACAGAAAGATGAAGTCATGGACAGTTGAGTATAGTAGGTTGTATGAATGAAGCCCAATGAGTGTGGTGCTCTATGAAGTGAGCAGGGAGACTCCTGTAGTTTTACTGCTTTTAGTTTGCCTTTCATCGTGCTTATAGTTTCTATTTTTGTTTTAAAGGCAACACCTGCTCAGCAAGTAATTTAGCGGAAAGACGGACTTGATGTATAGGTGTGTGTCTGTATATAGTTTTAGCTGGTGACATAGTACTGAGGAAAAAAAAGACTGTGGTAGGGGTTTACATTTATTGTTTGACTCCCACCCTCGACGTGGTGTCATTACTTACTTTTATGCACATTTTAGGCAGAATTTTGCGTGGGCAATGTAATTTTATTGCTCCTGTAGCAGCAGATGGGAAAAACAGTCCAAAAAAATCCATTAAAATTCAAGAGGTGAGAAGAGGCAGAATTCTGCAGGTGCATGATGCTCTGACCGCAGGGTGACTCCTATCTGTCAGCCTGGCCCTGCCTTCTGCCCTCATCAATCCAGCTACAGAAGTCTGGTCACACCCCTGCCGACCTACACAATAGAAAACATCTCTTTCCTAGACGGGCTGACTACTGAATTACAGTCAAGTCACTGCACCACACAGATTTCTTTCAGCTCCCACCCATCCTCTACTCATGACGACAAAAATACTTTTCATTCCTGTCCAGACCTCAGTGCTCCGAAAGCGTTTTAGCTGCAAGACTACAAAGCACTTAGAAAGAGATCAGCTTACTGCTAAAATGCTTTTAAAACACAAGGTCAGAATTAGATTTTATACAATTATTGGCTCTTCCTTCAAACAGTTGGAGGCATGGAGTTTGGCTGGAAGTTTCTGCTTTTCTGTCAGTAAGAACAGTATTTTAGGAATAAACTGAAGCTGACAACAAAGATGTGTATGATTAGTGTGTATCTGCAGCTCCGCTCATCAGCTGTCGCCATGATTAGCTTATAAACGAGGAAACACAGTTACTGGCTGGCCTTCAGCAAAATGCCGTGGCTACAGCGGCTCCCTACTGAGCAGACGATAGTGATCACATTAGCTATTTCTATTTATTTACTCCATGCGTGCTAATTAACTTAGCACCTAAGCCAATTATTCTGTTGGCTTCAGTCTGCACACTTCAAATCATCATAATCCTTGTTTTAACCTCCCACACTGCACATCACTTTAGATCAGAAATGACGGTGCAATAAGGTGCTTTTCTGAAATGAAATGGAATTTGATTTAGATCATCTTGGCTCTTGCACGATTGATTTTGAAGCTGACCTTGCGGCTGACGGTTGAACACAGCCTCTCAAACGATACACTTTGCTCCAAATTAGCAGCACTAACAGCCTTCAGATGACGGTGTGCATCCTTCAGCGCCGTTTGCTGAGGAGCCGTGCAGGTGCTCGAGGTAGGCTGGCAGGCGTTGCTGTAATCTGGGACACGAGGCTGTTGCCAAGGCCCGCCCAGCAGTGCTTTGGAGCACAGAGCCTTAGTTATGGAGTTGAACAGGTGCCAGACAGGCCCAGGAACACAAACAAACATACATGTAAGCTCCATGACAGGCACAGGATATAAGATGTTGTCATCAGGCATCGCACTGTACGTTTCCTGCTAAAAACAAGAAAAGCAGCTCCGGTGCTGCATTGCTGTTGTTTTCTCACATCTGATGAAGGCCCTGAAGCTCAGAAATTGTCAGCGTCTCGGTTTCTAATCAACTCGCTTGTCAGCATTGCCTCCTTTCATCATAGATCACTTGCAAAATTAAAGTCACTCCTGTCCGTTAAAGATTTAGTGACTACAGTTGATGCTTTTCTTTCCTCTCGCCTCCACTGCTGTAATTCTCTCTATGTAGGAATCAGTCAGCCGATCTTATCTCGCCTGCAGGTGGTTCAAATGCAGCAGCGAGACACTTCAGTGGTATCAGGAAGAGAGACCGTATCTCCTCTGTACTGGCTACTGTCTACCAGTAAAGTACAGAACACATTTTAAGATTCTTTTATTTTGTTTTTTTAAAGCACTCCATGAACCAGCACCAGATTAGATTTCTGAACTGCTCAACCACTATTGATCCTTCAGATCCCTCAGACCTGCTGACCAATGATGCTCTCAATACCACGCACCTCTGAACCAAAGGGGATCGAGTATTTTCAGTCACTGGCGCTAAATTGTGAAATAGTTTTCCACTAACGATTCTATCCTCCCTCTCCATAGATGGTTTTAAACATGTTTTATCCCCGTTTCTTTCCTTTAGCCCCTTAAGCCTTTTGCATACGAGTGCGAAAATTTTTCTAGATGGACATTTCACCAAATGTAAAGTAACTGGTATATACAGTATATCTGCCATTGTTTTTCTTGTTACAGGGATATCATAATTTCCAGAACAACCTTTATGCATACATGATTTGAGGTGGGATGTCCTTCTTTCCCAAAATGTTTTTAAAGATCTTCAATTCCAAATTATTCCAGCAATTCCGGCATTTCAGTTTCAGTTTCAGTGACCTAAAACCGGCTTTGCATGTGGACGAGAGGTCCAAACGTCGAGCATTCTAGCTTTTATTTATTGCTCATTCACTGTTGTTTGTGGTATGATTTTATCCAGACAGTCTAAGCTTATTAACTCTTATTTATGTCTGTGCTTCATGTGATCCGTCGTATGTTTCTAGTCTCTCTGTAAAGCACTTTGGTCAATGTTTGTTGATTTTTAAATATGTTTTATAAACAGACTGACTAATGTGTGCAGTCTTAGTCATGTTGTATTCTGAAATAGTAAATGTATAATAGAGCTTTTAGGAAGCAACAACTTTAAAAAGACACGAGCTTACACTTAGTTTGAGGTCTAATTTTAGATCCTGCACTGCACTTCTGACCTCCAAAAGTTCCCTGCACCAATAGTAGTGCTTGTGAAACATTTGTTTAGTCTATTTGCAAACACAGTTTTTTTTAAGTATATGTAATAGAAGAATAGCTGAGAACTTAGTTTGATATTTGACTTTAAAAAATGCTGTTTTGCTGACTGACCGTCCAGATTGAATTGTGTGGGAAAGTTGGATTGCAAGAAAAAGGAGACTTGTGTTTATTTGCTTATTGTTATAACATGTTTTCTTACTAAAGTAGGATATTCACCTCCACCAACTATACACACCTAGCAGACTTGTATGGCTGTGGAAAAAGTCACTTACCTTTTGTATTGTCAGTCTACTTTTCTACAGTAATTCACACCGATGCTGCATTCTCCATACCGTAGTTTATCCTCAAGTTTAGCAGCTGAAAACATCATGACTCATGTCAATGGAATACACAGCGTTTTCTTCTCTTGTCACCTTCAGTGGTACGTGGGTGTTTTTTTCTATATGAACATATTAATAATGTGGCATTCAGTAGCTAACAACCTACAAAATCTAAGGATTACATGGCGTGGATACAAGTTGCTTTTAAAATCAGTAGTGGTTTTATTGCCTGTTTGATATCTGTGACACCATGTCGGGCAAATCCAAGCCTGCCAGTAAATTCCCACTTGTACCTCTGGTAATTACCACGAGGAGGGTGATGTCAGCAGCTCGTATTTGTTGTACATCTCACATGACATGGCATAAAGCTACAATCCCTCCGCAACCTTCAAGACCCGTCTTTCAAACCTCGTCTTTTCCCTTTCCTTCATTTATTCCCCCCCCTTTTTGTCCTCCCCCATCATTTTCTCCCTTTGCCCTGTCTTCTCCATCTCTTCTAGTTTCTCAGTGCTTCCTAGTTGCCCACCCTCCCCCCACTCTTTCCTCCCCTCTTAACCCATCATGTAAGACCACCCTGTTCCTCCCTCTTCCTCCCCCCACGATCACAACCTTCCTCACCTCCCTCGGTGTCCCAGAAGACCAGCGTTGGAGAATGTTGACGTAATGTGGTGCTGACTGGATGGTCGTCCGGCTCCTGAGATAATGGATCTCATTTGATCCACTCTTTCTCTCTCTGCGTAGACAACACACACACACACACACACACACACACACACACACACACACACACACACACACACACACACACACACACAAAAACAAGCACACGCAAGCACACGCACACACGGGAATAGATATACTCTGAAGTGACTTGCCTTACTGCTGGAGCTGCATCCATCCAACCAGCCCTCTTTCCTTTTCTCTTCTCTCTCCCTCCTTCATCTTCTCATCCTCCCTTTTTCCTCTGCAGTATTGGCCCTGCCCAGTGGGGAGACCGTCTGCTCTGTCTCTACCCCTCTGCTCTTCTTTTTCTGTCTCACTATCTGCTATCTGCGCTCTCGTCTATTTCTGGCTCCTGCTTTTCTTGTTTCCTCACTCTTTTCCTCTCTCCAGGGATCCTTCTCGGTCTCCCACTTGTTGGGTTGGCTGCTGTCTCATCTGCACCTCGTGTTCGCCGCTCATCTTCATTTTCCTCCCTTTCACACCCCGTCTACTCTCTCTTTGCGCCCTCCTCCCTTTTCGCCATCTTTTCTCTCCTGATTTTTTCATCTTAATGATTGACTCTCTTGAGCATCCTGCTTCTCATCCTTCATTTCTCCATCTCATGTTCTCTTCCTCTTTGTGACTGCATTTCTCTCCCCCTCTCGATTTACATTTTTCTGTTTTACACTCTTTTCCTTCCTCATAATGTACAGTGCTCAGTGTCTTGCAGCTCCACTGTTCTCGTTTTTCTGTATCTTTATTTCCCGTTTGCTTTTTTCATTGGTCTTTTATCGTTTCATCTCTCAAATTACACAGTAAGGAGATTGCTCTATAATAGATACTCTGTGCTATTAGCTGTCTCGTCACTCCCCTGTGGTCTCCACAGGTAAAAGACCTTATGCCTGCTTTCTTTTTAATAGAGCTGTGTGTCTCAATCAATAAATGTGTACAGTCCTACAGCAGTGAGAGAGGTGTCGCAGTGTGAAAACTGATTGATGATATGGTTGTTTTTCGCCAAATAAGCCTAGACCGCAAGGACCTGTCATTGATTCAGATTTGATTTTTTGCTTATCAGGTTTATGGAAGCTTATCAGTAGATCAGTTCATTTCTGGAAAATAAAAAAAAAACCTCATAGATAGAAAACAAATCAGGATATCAAGCTTGCGTTTTTGCATTTATCTGCATTACAGCATAAAAAAGATCTCTATCATTGCTCAGTCATTGTCTCTGGTGACGACCTCATGCTCCATTTTGTTTAGGAAGTGCAGCATCAGTTCAGCCAATCGGGGAGCTGTGACAGAGCAGTTCTCCTGACCAATGGGAGAGCAAGAGACAGGCGCTTTAATGTTCACAACCCAGCCCACACAAGCTCAGAAGGTTTGTAGATAATGAAATGAGTATTGAATTGATAGCAGCACATATATAATATGATCTTTTGAGTGTTTGAAACTTGGTCAGTGTACAGATGAACAGCAGAGATAAGGTGGATTATAATGCGTTGATGATTTAAGTAATGTCTTTGGACTAGTACTATTTAATCATGCAGTAATTAAACTATGTAGAATTATGTGAGTTGTCAGTCCCACTTACCTCCATAAACTAGCTGGGCATCAGAGAGTCTGTCAATTTTTCTGACTGACATTCTTAATTTGTTATTATACGTTTTTCTCTTTGCTCTGTGTAAACACAGCCTGCAGTTCAGCAGAAAAGACCCTAATTTTTTGCCAGTGTTACAGCTGAGTCAATGTTGGCCTCAAGATGGTGCCGAATCTAGTTAATGCAAGTAATTTGCTTTTGTTGGATTTCTCAGTGAGACATATATAATAAAGTGATTTTTAAATATCCAGAGGTTAAGCTTAGGTTTGATACATTTTCTTATGGAGCAGCATGTCACAGATAAGTAGTTCAAGGACTGTTGGAAAGTTGAAAATCCAACGATTCTGTCTGTTTTTACAGTTTCTGTTAAAAAAAAAAAATAAAAAAAAAACTAACTAATGCACAGTTTTCTCAAGTTTTTCACATAAAAGCAGCATGACAGACAACCAAAACCTACACAATGTGAAAATACTTGCAGTGTAAAATCGTAGAAGGTTAGGGAAAAAGCTTGACGGTGATATCTCACAGAATCCACAAGGTTGACCATTATGTGTTACCATAAATGTTGTGCATATATGTGACTGAGTAAACATGGCAGCAGAAATGTTGAAGCCCAGGTTTAATGAGTATGAACAGACGTGCTTTGTTTGCAGGCTTAGTGCAGCTGAACCCAGAAAACCTGACTGTAAGAATTTGTTTGCCTCTTGTTGTAAATCTGTGGTCTATTTTCCCAAAGCTCCACTAATGCAACAGAAAAAGAGGTTGCCTGAGGCAGCAGGCTGAGCTGCAGGATGTTGCGCTGTGCAATGCTGCACCTTCATTATCACAGGTCGATTTTTAGCAGCATCTGTGGGTGGAGTTTTTGTATATAGTACAGGGTGGTGTTTGTGGAGAGCAATACAGTACATGCACCTGTTACTACCAAACCCACCTGTGTTTGTTTTGCCTCCTCTTGTGTTTGTGCCTCACATGTTGTTTATTGTAGAGAATGACAAGTAAGCCGAGTATCGAAAACTGCCTGAGTGGCGAACAGGTGTGGCCCAGAGCTGCAGTTCTCTGCAGTGTCTCTCTCCCTCATCTTCCTCCTGTTTGTACCACACCTCAATAATGACGTGTGTTAATTAGGCCGGGAGCAAAGCAAATACTGTCCTCAATTGATTCTTGTAATCAATCCAGCCCCTCCTGCCTTATCAGCCAGGATGGAGAGGCAGCCAAGGTTGTCTTCTATCTCAGAGCCAGGTGCCACACACAAATAGATGTCTGTTTTTTGTTGTTTTTTTTTTTGTTGTCAGCACCTCTGCCGACCACTGTACCGCCTCTCTCCTCATCACTACACAAGCCATAGCAACAGTCGGCTGCTTTGTTGTAACTGAGGAGCACAGTTTTCTGATCACTGCGGTATGTGTTGCCATAAATATTGTACGTATGTGCGACTGAGTAAGTCCGGCAGCAGAAGTGTTTAAGTCCAGTTTTAATGAGTGTGAACAGACATCTGCTTCGTTTGCAGCCTTTACAAAGTGATGACTTTGCCTCAGTTTAGCTTGGCATCCACTTGACTTCCAAACAAACCACAGAGCTGCCAAACTTTTGGATCCTCTAGGGTGTTAGTTCTGATGTGTAAGATTTTTTTTATTTTTTTTAATGATTTGTAGTTTTTATTGTTTTTAAATTTTTGCAACATACAAAACCATCAACACTCAACCCCCCCCCCCTCCTACCCACCCACAACCAAGAAGGGTCCATCACTCTCAGAGGTGATTTGCATCTCAGCCTATTATGGAAGGCAGTACACATAGTGAGTAAGCTGGCTAAGTAACCACATAAATAGAACAAAACAAAATACATCTGGCACCAGCTCATTGACATCACTGCGCATTAGCCTGATCTTTAATGTGACATTTGGATGCTATCGAGGTACATTTCCCACTTCAGATAATATTTTTCTGTTCTGTCCAGTATCCTGTATGACATTCTTTCATAAGCAGCAGTTCTGCCCAATTCCATTGTCCAGTCCTGAAAAGAGGGTTCTCCGGGTTTCTTCCAGCTTCTGAGGATGATCTGTCGACCGATCATAATAGCAGTTTGTATCCAATGTTTCAGTGGTTGTGGAAAACCAGACAACACTGTACAGTCCCCCAAAACATAAAGTTTTGCACAGAGCACACATTGTCTTTTGATAACATTAGTGATGTTAATATGAATCTTCTTCCAATACTGACTGATCCTGGGGCATGACCATAACACATGTATCGGTGTACCTTTATCCCTACCACACTTCCTGATGTGTAGGATTTTTTTTGTAAAATAAAAGCTCACTAGATTGCTGAGTGGTGCAATCTAGTCTCTAGTGTGTGTATTTGATGGTGAAAATGAAAATATGTAAACACAATGATGCTAAAACAGTAGGCAAAGATAAATTTTGTCATATGTTTTGTTTAAAATTAGAAATGACAGAATTTGCTTTGGCAATGGTGCTAAAATATTCAGAAAAAGAGTTAATTTACCCTGAAGTATAGACTTTATAAGAACATATGGATTCCTTTAAATCAACATCCTGATTTTTTTTTTTCCATTTTGTTTTCAAAAACCTACACTTCCGTTCAAAAGTTTGAGGTCACCCAGGCAATTTTATGTTTTCCATGAAAACTCACACTTTTATTCATGTGCTAACATAAATGCACAAGGGTTTTCTAATCATCAGTTAGCCTTTCAACACCATTAGCTACCACAGTGTACCTTTAGAGCTAGGGCTGGACCCGAATATCCAAATATTCGGTCGTTACGGTGGTATCCAAATATTTATTTTCCGAACCGAATGTTCAGATATTTGTCATTGATCAGCGCTGAATATCCGGAGCCCAGAAGTTGCTGTTCGGTCCAGCCCTAATTAAAACACAAGAGTGATGGTTGCTGGAAATGTTCCTCTGTACCCTTATGTAGGTATTCCATTAAAAATCAGCCATTTCCGGCTAGAATAGTCATTTACCACATTAACAATGTCTAGACTGTATTTCTATTTAATTTAGTGTAATCTTCATTTGAAAAAAAATGCTTTTCTTTAAAAAAAAAAAAAAAAAAAAAAAAAAAAGGACATTTCTAAGTGACCCCATACTTTTGAACGGTAGTGTAGATAACCTCCTAACTACCATCTCTAAGTTTTGCATCATTGTCCACCATGTTGGCAGGAGCCTCCTCAGCTCAAGCTGCATTTTGTCAGGAAAACTTTATGTGTAATGACTGTCTGAATGCCAGAATGAAAGTGAAAGTCTGTCACCAGTAGAATTAGCACATTTTTGTTGCTGCTGTTCTACATTACGGTTTGGCAACTCTCCTGGATCTACACAACATACTGCAACATCTGGGCACCGACACACTAGGGACAAATTCCACTGATTACATTTCAATTATAAATAAGAGAATATGCTCATTAGGTACCAAGAGATAATTACAGCGATAACATACACAAGTACAACATACCTAGAATAATACAAACACACACTCGCAAAAACTGTTAAAGTTATGTTCATTAAGCACTTCGCCAGTTTCCATTTAAATGTACCAAAAAAGATCTAAATGAAGGTAATACTGTGCATGTGAACATTCTCAGTCACTCCACCAGTTTGCTGTTCAAGCAGAATGCAACTGTTTTGTAATCTCGACTATAAAAAAAAAAAAAAAAAATACAATAGGAACTGAAAAATGTTGCCTTTTTTTAGCTTCATTTCTCTGAGATCAGTGAGACGGTAGTATTTTTCTCCTCCTCTATTTTGCCTCCCACCGGAGGAGCATGCTGCTCTGTTGCAGAATTTAGAAATGGAGTGTAATTGACTGAACACAGTTGCGAGTCATATGTTAGCTTAGAAATTACAATTGCTCATATTACAATTAGTAGGTTATTACGGAACTCCCAGAAGGTGATGGCAAAACTATTTTTCATCACAACTTTTGTGTGACCTCACGTTATGCTTTACATTCCTTCTGCTTCATCTGAGGAGTCGCTGTGTTGTTCCAGTCCAGTTTTAATACGCTGGCCGTTAAATAGACGCTCAGAAAGGAGAGATGATGTGACAGCTCAGTGCTCATTATTCATTTTTAAAGACCGATCTCTGACATCCAGACTCTAGTTTTGAGCACGTGCAGCTGCTCAGCCTGCATGTGATGGGAGAAGCTTTGTCTTGATAAGATTATTCTTCAAACTATGCCTGGCTGACAAAACAATAGGGATATGTTGTAACTATTAGCAGTAAGAAAATAGTTCATGTAAATGTGTCAGATGCAAACTGCCATGAAAGCACAGAACAAAAATGGAAAGTTCAGCTGCATGAACAAACCTCAACTGTGCCCTCTCCCATTGTATCCCTTGATATCGGAGCACGCTACTTTCCATCGCTCTACCTGCTGGTATGCAAACACAGTCCATGTTTCTATCATTTTATCGTCCAGGCTTCAGTCATGGTCACAGCTGCAGCAGTCAGTGAGGCAGCGGTGAACCACCTCCTCTGTTTTGTTTTGTTTTTTTTCTAAATGCAGTGATGCAGATTTGTATCTAAGCTGAGGGTGAATTGACTCCCGCTGTTGTGAGAGGAGCAGTGTGCTATCATACTTAACACTGTATCATATTACAGTTCCGCCTTTCTCTGTACATCAGAGGATATGCAGAAGTTAGCACTCAGAAAAATTCTCCTTGTGACCTTTTTGTGCGTTATACAACTCCCAACCATACGTGTTTTGTAGCCATCACATCCTGACTATAATTTGTTGTAGGCTGTGATCATCAGTGGTCTGGCCTGGATGGTGACATAATGTGTTGTATTGCTGTAACTTAGCGCATACTCTGGAGTAAACGCTATTATTTTAAAGGCAGTGTTTCAGAACTGGTGAGGAAATCTGTTACTACAGTAGCGCACTGCAGCACGACGCACTGAAAGAATATTAATGAAGAAGAGCTGTGTGTGTGTCAGAAAAAATGTTCTTGAGCTTCCCTCAGCTAAAAGGTTCAGATGAAAAGGGAGATGTGTGTGTGTGTGTCTCTGTGTGTGTGTGTGTGTGTGTGTGTTAGTGTGTGTTACTCCCGGCAGTGGAGACATGAGGACAAGACGGGTTGCTGTTTAATAGATTACAAAGGAACATGGCGACCATCGATCGTGTCCACTCCGCACGCACACACACACACACACACACACACACACACACACACACACACACACACACACACACACACACACACACACACACTCACGCTCAGTAGCGCTTCCTCTCCCAGAATTCAGTGGAGTACTGTTACAGTGTGAGACAAAGCAGAAGTGCTGCCAAAGACCCAGGAGTGTGTGTGAAAGTGCTCACAGATGCTTGGAATTCTGTTCTCGGCAGGATGTTTGGGCGTCTTTACACAAAGACAAAAATGCCAATCATACAAAATTGCCATTATATTTTTGCATCTGATGCGACTTCAAGACAAGAGCTGTGTGTTATTTTCACAACTGATCTTTCCTGCTACTGGATTTGTACTGATTGTCGTAATATATGGTGTTCTGCCTGCGCCCTCCTTCCTGAATAATCACAGTTATGAAAATACTGGGGCAAAAATGCAGTTTTCCTTTAAGCCAAGATAAAGACATATTTTTGTTTGTACTTTAAAGCAGACATGTCCATGAGTATAGCAAGAATACAAACTAGGACTGTGACTAATATAACCATTTTCATTATTAATTTATCAGCCAGTTATTTCGTTTTACACTGTACTGTATACACTGTACTTCCTCAATGCCCATCCGTCCATTTGTTGCATCTGCTTCATCCTATAGATGGTTGAATGGGGCTGGAGTCTGTCCCAGCTTACGCTTAGTGAGATGTTTTGTATATTTGCTTGAAAATTAATGACCAAACAAATCATCCATTGTCCATTATTTTCCTACCTGTTTAATTTGCTAATCAACTAATTGTTGCATCTCTAATAGCAACAATATTTCTTGTATATTATCCCCTCTGAGGTTCAATCATCAGCCCTCTCTCTAGTTTTCCTCTGATTATCACCCACAACCCTCCCTGCCAGTACTTAACATGCTGCAGGCCATTGTGGTTTTTTTATTTCATTGCTCTTTTTACTTCTAATTACATTCTCCCCCTCTACTTCCATCTGTCTTTGCCCAAACTCGGGGGCTCAGGCTGCTGGTTCGCAGCTCATCCTGTGGTTTGTGGAGTAAGAACAACGCCTCCTGCAGGTCACCTCTAATAGGAAATTTCATGTAGAAATTCTTTTTACTTATGTTTATAACTGCTGTTCACCTTCTGCCATTGAGCTCTGTATTGGCTCAGATTAGCAAATGTTATTCATTCTTTTTTTTTATCGTCGTCAGTTCACAGTCAGCGACTTGAATCAGAAAATTTGAGAAATCCAGCAGTAGCATAACGGGTAACCTTTTTGTTGGACCTACGCGTTTCAGCTTGTGACATTCGTAAAGGTCAACCCTGAACTAGATGAAGTTTTAGTTGCTGCAAGTCGTGGTGTTTGTCTCATCAGCTGGTGGTGGATACTGTTGGTTATTTTTCCTGCAACTAACGATTATTTCATCGTCTTTTAATCTGATGGTATTTTTTTTTTGTTTGATTAATTGATCAATAAGATGTCAGATAATGATGAAAACTGTCAATAATTAAACATAACTTCCTCATATGTCTTGTCCACAGATATGAAGTTTACTGTCACAGAGGAGTAAAGAAACCAGATATTAGTATTTAAAAAGCTGGAATTACAGTATTTGGATGTTTTTTTTCTTAAAAAATTACTCAAACTGATTAGCGAAATAGTTTGTGATTAATTTACTAGACAAATAGTCAATCATTTTAGCTTCATTGCTAATGTTGTTTGCTTTTTACACCTTCCAAAACAGTGTCATGAAAGACATAACCCTCTGTGAGACACAAGGGTTTTTTGTACTTGTTGCATATACAGTCATCGCACCAGATGAGAAAAACAATCACTTGTGTTATTAGTTGTCAACAGAGTAATGCTGCAGCTAATGATGATTCTCTCTAATTATTCGCCATTCTTTTTTCGACCAACAAATGAAGCATTTCGTATGTGAAATTGCAAAAATGAGAATACAGGATGGCTTGTTTTGTCAAACCGAAAATCCTAAATCAGAAAGTCTACTTATAGAATAGTGTAGAGAGTCATCTAATCTTGCACTGAACTATTATTGTGCGACAAAGTAATGATACTTAAATCAAGCTGCATATAAAGTGTGTTGGTGCGTTAACAAACTGGCTAATGGAGGAAATAGTTTCTCGGATGGTTGGCCACCATGTTGGATTCTGTTCACCTGAGTTCAACCAACTTTAATTCCAGGTATTTTATCTGCTTCATGTTTGAATCCATTAAGTTCTCTGTGCTGCGGTTTATGTTAAACAGAAGAAAAATTCAGAACGAGACCATTAAACACATTAACATTAGTCAGGTTTAATGATCATCACTCGTGTTTATCTTGTGAATTACCAGTTGCGATAATGACCGCTGAAGAGACGCAGCGATGCTGTGAGGAATAAAGAGCAGCAGCTGCTTGTCCTGAATAGTAAATTAATGGCATTGGTGTGAAAGTTGGGTGACTTTCATTGTTGTAGTGCAGGAGGAGGAGGGGTCATGGAATTTTTAGCGTTTTCTGTAAAGGACAAACCCACATGTTAATAAGATTATGGTATAATATGATATCATATCTGCTTAATCTCTTTTAAAGATAACACAGATGAAGGTCGAGATAATGGCTGCGCTGGCTTATAGGAGAGCTGATAAAACTCAGGATGGTGCTTAGGTGGCATGTTTAGCCCTCGAACAGTCTTCACCAGCAGAGAAAGGTTTTTGTTGAATTATTACACTTTCTATCTTTCATGTGCACTGTCTTTGATTTTTCCAGTTCCTTTTCAATTAAGACTTGCCCAAGGCCATGTTCAGAAAGACAAGATTGCTGAATAGAAAAACACAGCCCCTAAATCTTCTTAATTCTTCCATCAGCACAAAGCTGAGGGTTCCAGCAGAGAAACACAAGTTTTCCAGGGTTCTGTGTTTGCCAATCTGAGGCAGGCCTACATTACTGGCGGACTTTTTTCGAACATGATTGCTGTTTAACTGATGACCCTGATGTCACTGATTTTGCAAAATCCTTTCTCATAGCGTCAAAAATCACTCTGCGGTTTGCCGCCATACTCATTTATGTGTTGTTTAGTTGTTCTTCATTGGTTTACAGGTACCTAAAACAACACACCAGGCTGTTTCAGTCCAAATAGCCGCATACTGGCAGTGTGTGACACAGCAAAATTCAGTTCACAGGAACAAGGTTTTTCCTCTGGGAGCTGAGCTGTTGCCAGGTTTAGTCCAGCAGCTTCTGTTTTCTGCCCTCTTTGATCAATACATGTTTTGGCTTCATGAGTCCGTCAGTCTGTCCGTTCTATAGTTGTCAACCATATTGTTTTTCAGGATCCAGATTTTTATTTCAATGTGATAATTAATAATTGAAAGTGTAAATGCGTTTGCTGACTCACACACACACACTGGAGGCTCCTGCTGGTCAGCACAGTGTAATGTGTCTCTCTGTTTGGACAGCAAAATCATTTATCTTCTCTCTGGGGGCGTAAACGCTCTGCCGAGTGTGCAGGTTGCAGTCTTGATGGCTGCTAGCAGGGACAGGATGCGGGCATCACCGATCACATCTGCACTGGTCTCATGGTCTGAGTGTGAATACGAAGCTTGTTAATTTTTAAGTTCTTCTCCAGGGTTCATTACAGAGTTGTTGATAAGCAGCACTCTTGGCTGCAGTGTTATTATAAGAAAATGATGATCCAATTTCAGTTCTTGTGTTGGTGTAAGATTTGTTAAACGTGAAGTCACCCACATGTCTTAGCCACCATTTTCTCAACTTGTTTGCTCTTTCTTTTGCAGCTGAAGCTTGAAGATCGATCTATTGTCATCAGAGACATCGTGCGACGGAATAACTCTAATGTAAGTGGAGTATTCAGTCTGTTGATAACTCTTTCACCTTCTCTCTGCACCCCTCTCATTCTGTCTCATTTTTTCTACCTTTTTCAGTCCAGTGTTTCTCTTTGTCAGTCATGTCACTGCTCAGTGCTCTGTTGCATTTGCTGCCTCAGACATGACTGGAATACCACCGCAGGTCGGCACTCACAGAAGACTAAAGGGAGACTTCTTGTTTTAACGCAGTGCAACAGCTCACATTCTGAATATAAATTCAACATTAACCCTCTGAACATCGAGCAGTTTTTGGATGTTTTTCTGCTCCTGTCAAATTTTTATCCCCTGTGAGCCAATTTGTCACATCCTGCTCCTCTATGGAAACAGCACAACCATAAGCTAGAATGCTGTAAATCATAAAAAAAAACAATTTTTTTTTGGCAGAAATAAAAATGGACAGCGTTTTTCAAAGTCCCCACAGATGTTCCCAATATTGGTAGAAATGGTGGCTCTGCATTCTATAGATCTTTACCTACGTACATTTTTATACATTTCCATACTTGTCTCTGCTCTTTGTAGACACAGCCTGCAGTGCAGCTGAAAAGTCTCTCAATTTTTGTCACATGGTAACAGTGGTGTCACTTATCGCTTCAATTTTTGTTTTTTTTTACAGAAACTAGTTTGCGCAAATTGTTTATTTGGGGGTGAATTTTTAAATTAGACACGTAGAAGTGATTTTGAAGAAATATCACATTATAAATATTATATTTGGTACATTTTCACTATGAAACCAGAAGTCACACTTGATCAGTTTAAGGATTGCAAGAAAGTTAAAAATCTGACCATTCTTTCTGTTCTCACAGTTTCTGATTCTGAAAATTGATGAAACTTTGGCTTTTTTTTTTTTCAAAGATAAAATGCTTTTCAATCCTACCGGCAGGTTTTTGGATTCAGAGGGTTAAACTGTGAGACTGTCTTTTTGTTTAAATTCACGTCAGATGTTTTTTTTCACAAATGAAAAGCTCACAGGAAGCACATGAAAATTTCTCTTCGTAACCCCATAAAGTAATGCAGATGATGTGTTTCTGTGTTTGTCGTATTGCAGGACAACCAGTGTGGTATTGTGACTAACATCGACATCGAGTGTGCCGTGAAGTTAGTGGGAACAAATTGTGTACTGTATCCAGTCAACAGCAAAGACTTGCAGCACATCTGGGTAAGACGGTAACAATTACTTTAATATTCACATGCAAGATCTTGTAGCTGAGCTTCAATTTGCAAGTCAACACATTCTTAGTATTCTCAGGATTTCTTTCTAGATTATTTGAGAAAATATGCTCATCCTCTACTGTCAGCTGTTACTGCATATTACATGCACTGAAAAGGTCCGTTTTCAAAGTTTTGGACCTCGAAAATGAAGCTTTACCAATTGTATTTCTCTTATACCACAAGAAATACGTTTAAATACTTGCATTTAGCAGCAGCAGGAACACTCATTACATATCAATTGATGTGATCAGTCAATGATTATGATGATAACAAAAGACAGGGAGTGTTTTATTGCACTATTTTTGGGATAATCTAGTGTTTGAATAAATTCTGAACACAAAATGATTAATCTCATTGGATAGTTATGTATAATTTTGTACCCAGATAGTTTCTTGGTGCCAATGATCTGCTTAACTTTTTTATTAATAATAGCATTAGTCCAAAAACATGCCAAAGTTAAACTAACTGTGACCGTGACAGTGTTTCAGAGACCTGCAGTGAATAATCTGACGCTTCAGCAGTGTTGATTTATCAGTTATGTAGAAAATGAGTGTGACCTACAAGCTATTACTCCGCCTCCTTTTATAATTACTGTGTCTAAGGTAACACTGTGATAAAATGTGAAATTGATCGCGGTTCCGTTGTCGTGTTTCTTCCAGTCTTTTATGTATGGCGACTACATTGCCTACGACTTCTGGCTGGGGAAAGTGTATGACCTGACCAATCACATCATCCTCAAGCTTTCAAACGGAGCCAGGTAGACTGTGTGTGTGTGTGCGTGTGCGCGTGTGTGTGTGTGTGTGCGCGCGTGTGTGTGTGTGTGTGTGTGCGTGCGTGCGTGTGTTGTGACCGTGTGGCAGTATGTCAGAGTGTGTGAGCATTCGCATGCCGGTTCACATTCATCAGTGACAAATCCAGTGAATGTCAGCGAGTCCTCCTTCTCTCTCTTCGCCTCCCTCCAGGTGCTCCATGAGTGTGGAAGACGGTGCCAAGCTTTACGACGTCTGTCCGCATGTCAGTGATTCGGTACGTAGCCAGGAGCTCTTATCTGTCACTTCAGGTACATTTTCTTCATAAGTTCTCTCTCAGAGCCGCACTCGCTCAGGTGTCTGATCACTTTTGAAAAAGCTGAAGCCCACACAGAAGCTGTAACACGGGTGACTGATGTTACCTTATATATGGTGTTCTTTGTCTATTTGGTGCTACAAGAAGGTATGAAATTTATGAGTTCTATGTTTTTGTGATTCTGTCCAGTTGCAAAAAAAAAAAAAAAAAAAATTGAGGTTACCTTGATGTTTGTATTTCTTTCAATTCTCACTTTATTTTAGAACATATGTACAAAGTGTTGTATGTTTGAAAGCATTCCTATAGACATATTTTTTTGGATAATGTAACATTATTTCATCTCTGTTTTTTATTGTGTAGTTTCACTGTTTACTAAGCTGTTACATTTTTATGTTCTCCTGACAGCACTATTTACCATACAGTATTCCACATACAGTGGTGGAAAAAAGTTTTCGGACACCCTTAAAATTTTACACAATCTCAAATATTATCATGAAATATCTGTGGAATAATCTTTATTGTGTTTCAAAAGGTGTGGCTGCATTAGACAGACACAAATACAGATGATTTTTTTTGTTTCTTGTTTACAAAAAAATAGTTTGGGATATAAAACGACTAAACATGTTCTCTGTAAACTTAGCGATGAACTTATATGCAAAAAAATATATATTGTATTTTTTTAATCCCATAAAAAATATTTCCGTTGTATTCTTTTTTACAGAAAATGTAAAATTATTTGCAAATATGTTGCATTGTAACTATAACACAAAACATTGTTTGCTTAACTTTAGCAAGTTATATATAACACAGTTTCTAGTTAGCTCGAACATTTCGGATATTGTGCTCTCATTTCTTTGATTATATTCTTGTCTCTGTTATTTCTCAGGGTCTCTTCTTCGATGAGGCGTACGGCTTTTATCCAGGCCAGGTCCTCATTGGTCCAGCCAAAGTCTTCTCTAATGTACAGTGGCTGTCAGGGGTCAAACCTGTCCTCAGCAGGAAATGCAAGTTCAGGGTGGTGGTGGAAGAGGTAAGGCGATGAGGATAGTCTTTGATTTTAACATCTTTAACACAACTCTTAGGTAAACAGAAGTAAACTTAATAGAATCACAACCTGATTAAAAAAAAAAATTTATTTATTTTATTTTTTTTATTCGCTGCAATATACAGCCCTGCATCTCTCTATATGAACAGTATAACCATAGCCAAAGTAGAGAGGACACAAACGTGTTTTTGGTGCAGTATGTAATGCTATAAATCCTAAAAAATAAAAATGAAAGTTGTATCTCTTGTCTCTATTTCACAAAAATTGAAAAACATAGAAACATGTACAACATTCACCAACACTGGACAAAAACAGTGTCTCTGTTTACTGTAGATTTGTTTCCCCATTTGTGTTCTATCTGCTCTGTGTAAATACAGCCTGCAGTTCAGCTCTAAAGTCACTGACATTTTGGCCGCTGCCAGTTTGCTAATGGCTTCACAGTTGTGCTGAGGAACGCAGAATTTTAAGGTTTTTTATTTGAACATTTAAGATAAAGTGACTTTGTTATAGTATCTGAATTTTTAGCTTAGATTTAGTTATTTTCAACAACAAAAGCAAAAGTCACCCAGAAGTTCAAAGACTGTGGGAATTTTTGAAAATGTGACTATTTTTTATGTTTTACAGTGTTTTGCTCTGATAAATTATGTAATTTTGGCAATAAAAAGCATACCAATCAAAGTGTGGTGGGTTTTGGAATTCAGAGGGTTAATGTAAGTTTTTGATTCTGTATATTTATGAGTTGAGTTGGTCTTTTGTTTCCTCTTTTTTTTAAGGACATGCTGTGTCAGAGTAAAATACTTGAGTGGACTGAGTTTACATGTAATCTACGTATATGCAGTTGCCTAAATACTCACTTTGCAGCCACTGTTTCCCTCAGGTGAAGGTGGTGGAGCTGAAAGTGACGTGGATCACAAAGAGCTACTCCCCCAAAGGCTCTGACAGCGTTTATCCACCTCCCTCCACCATCACGCAGGAAAATCTCTGCAGGTCAGTACCGTTACTGTTGAAGAGGGTTACAATCAAAATAATGTCTGCCTAACTGTGGTTGCTGCTTAATTTCTGAAAAGTATGGCATTGATCGATTGAGGTGGTGGCTGTGGTATCTAATCGGGATTTAATTTGCAAGATTTTTATGGACGTCTTAAGAAAAGGTTTTTCAAGAGATCCGTTTTTAGCCAATGTTTGCACCTGAATCACACAAATACAGAACAAATTGATTCTATGTGGTGTTGTGAAGTAAAGTCATTCTCCTGGTTGGGTTTAGGGTGAGACGCCTGGGCTACTATGACCACACCCAGAGACAGCTGGGAGAGAGAGCCCTCTATGTCTTCCCTGCTAAAGGTGATGCCACACGGATGACCTGTGAAGGACATGAGGGTGCCCCTGTTCTGCCCGAAGATCCTGTTGTTAGGAAGGTGTGGATAGATTTGCATTAGCTTCTTCATGAATTGTCAAGAAAAGATTCAAATAATACTCTTTTATATGTAAAGAACTGCTGTATTCTATAATATCTGATGTATAAATGTAGAGCAGCGGCATGTTAGCACTTAGAGTCACTCTTTTACATGAGATGTTAAGGAACTGAGATGATCCTGAATCCTGGTATATTTTAAGAATGTTGTTCTTGAATCTTGGAGACCCCTCAGCGTTACGGTGATTGACAGCACTTGCGAAATACAAAGTTATTTTTTTTTATCATCCTCAGGCTCTCACATTGTGTGTGTGTGTGTGTGTGTGTGTGTGTGTGTGTGTGTGTGTGTGTGTGTGTGTGTGTGTGTGTGTGTGTGTGTGTGTGTGTGTGTGTGTGTGTGTGTGTGTGTGTGTGTGTGTCTCCTGCAGTTGAAAAGGCTGTTCAAGAAGGAGTCTGGGAAGAAGACGGAGAACGCTGACTTGCAAGGTACCAAACAACACTCTGTAGAGAAACACAGTATTCAGAGGAACATACAGTATACACACACACACACACACACACACACACACACACACACACACACACACACACACACACACACAGTAATTTATCATCTGCGGTTATGTAACTTTAAATTTCACACAGATAAGACATTAGTGGTGTATATAGTTGCTGATAACTAAGAAGGGTTTACCGTTTAGAAATGCAGTAGATATTTTTTGATTGGAGTTCAGTCTGTTGAAATAAAATAACGTCATGTAGCACGAACGGAAACGCAAGAACATCAGTAAATGAGAGGGGAATGAATGAATTGGTAGCTGAATTTTTTGACTATCATAACCATTTTTACTGAAATGTGTGTGTTTTGGGGCGTGGCTGTGTATGCAATGTAATTTTTGTGATAGTTTACAAAAATCAGCATCACATTTACATTCAAACAACTGCTGCGAACTAAATGTCTCCATGCAAAGCAGAGTGTGAATTATTTAAAGTTCCTGTGAGACATCAGGCAGTCCTTTACACGAATGCAGTTGGGTACAGAAGGAACAGACTAATTGGAAATTGTGCTGAAGTGCAGAACACTTGAGCTGAGAAATATGTTTGTCTGCATGATCCAGGAAAATGGAGGATGACTGTGTGTCTGTCTGGAAAGTAGACTGAGCTTTTTGTTGCTTCTTATAAAACGTTCTTCACGCATAAATAGCCTATATACTCATGTCTAAATGCTGATTATTTTTTTAACATACAGTACTGTTTAATTTCCTGTCTCTGAAAATTATTCATCCTTAAACTACACTGACATCCTAATGCATCCGTCTAATGCATTCCGCTTTCACGAATTTCCTTGGGGATCAATAAAAGTCCATCTTTTCTTTTGTTTGTCTCCAACCAGGCGAGCACAAATCCGAGCAGACGGACTCGTCTCATCCAAACAACAACGGCCCTGTTCCCAACCAGAACCCTCCGGACTCCCAGAACACCAACGACTCCTCGGTAGAACACGGAGAGCAGGACGCCGACGACGAGGCTGCAGAAGACACTGACGATACCAGGTCTGTTCACGTCTTACACGGTTGTTTTTTTTGTTTTACGCTTTCACCGGTGTCAGAGGCACTGGACACTTGCACAGTGTTTGCACAGTTCTAAGACCTTTTGTTAATTTTTGCAGTATTTTTTTTGTGAAAATTATTTTTATTGGAGTTTTACTGAGACTGCATGTAATGGGAATTTACGCTAGCCTGAACATGTCTGAGGCCAAAGTTTGAGGTGTTGTGTTGAAGTGCATTATTTTTGTTTCAGTGGACATAATAACAGAAACTCCTTATCCATATCCTCTCCCACACAGCAACCACTTCTAAATCAACTGTGTCATCAGTGCAGTGTTTTATGTATTTCAATTAGTGACACTGTTGCATTGATTTACATCTTTGCCTTTGGAAGGAATAAGGTCAAATCACTGCCCTACATCACGCTGCAGGAGTTAGGGGCTAATTATTCACCTTATAGTAATTTACCCAGCAGAGTTACCTTGCAAATGTAAAGTGTAAATCCAGTCATGTTCAAGTTTGATTTGGATTATTAATGAAGCTGAGTTTCTTAATGAAATCAATTATATGAGAGTTCGAGAGAAAGGTAGATATCAGGCAGTACATTTTAATTTAATGTTATATTGGAGTGAAAGTGATCGAAATATGTTGTGTCAGTTTGGAAACCAGAGACCAGCGCCTGGCGGAGAGCCTTGCAGCCATTTCAAAAAGTTCTAATGACCACAGAGCTCGTGCGCTGAGTGCTTTGGGTGCATAGCACATGGGCACGTATGCCCTGATTACCAGATCCCTGGATCATTACTGCCCTTCTCTCCACTATTCTTGTCAAAATAAAGGGAAAAATACCAAAAGTAACAGACACAGAGCTGCTTGATTGTGAAAATGTGAATCTTTAAAAGCTTCATAAATAGTGTATTTATTTTAGATCTGTTCCACTGGATTTCATTATATTTCATTCCTGTTATAGTGTCAACATTCCCTCCTTCAGATGTTTCATACAACCTTGATTCAGTGATCACAGAACGTCATTGAACTAAATATCAGTGGATATTTGGTCTGCACTTAAAGCATGCAATATGAAGCTGTTACCTTGTGTTTTAGGAAATAGTTTCAGTATTTTCTTCATTAATTAAAAGGAAGTCAAAAAATCAATAGAATATTCAACAGATTAATCAGTGATGATGATAAATGTTAGTTGCTATCACTTACAGTACAATGAAAAACATCCCATTGCTCTGTGTGTGTTTCTTTTATGTGACTGTGACCCGGCTGCAGCTCTCTGACGTCGTCGGCGAGCTCCACGGCGTCCTCTCAGAGCGGCGGTCTGGGAACAAATCGCAAGAAGAGCATCCCGCTGTCCATCCGCAACCTGAAGAGGAAGCACAAGAAGAAGAGGACCAAGTTCTCGCGGGAGTTTAAGCCTGGAGACCGGTGAGTGAAAATCAGAGCAATTCTTGTTCATTTCTTGTCCTCTGTTCTGTTATTCACTTCTCTGTTATTGTACATCTTTTTCTTTCTCCACTCTGTATGCTACTATCTAGTACTGCCGCTTTAAAAAATGTTTTATCTGCAGTCTGAATGATAAATCAGTGGGCTAATATCACCAACTGAGACTGGCCTGTCACAGACATACCATATTAACTTATGTGGTGTCTGATAAGCGTCGGTTTAAAAACTTACTTTGTTTATTACTCCGTCAAGGTGCACGGCGGAGTTAAGTGACGATCGGCATACGTTTGTTAGTCTGTTAGTCTGTCTGTGTGCAACATTACTCAAAAACACACTGACGGATTTGGACAAAATTTTCAGGGAAGGTCAGAAATGGCACAAGGACCAAGTGATTAGATTTTGGCAGTTATGCAGCTTATAGTCTGGATCCACAGCTTTGTTAAGGATTTCTGTATCATTGCGAGATAGCGGCACGGCGTCACTGTAACTATGACAACAAATGAATGTTACCTCATCTGCCTGCTAACGATCACATGATTGTGATCCTACTACAAATCCACCGCTGCAGACTTATCAGGATTTACCCGTGGGAAATCATAGAACGACAGCAGCCTTGGTGGAGTACTGCACTCTGAGTTCTTTTCTTGTTTAAAAAAGGTGTCATAACAGTTTGTCTGGTAGTGTATCACTGACTCCATTGTTTATAGCACTGACTGCAGCACATGCAGCAGAGTGCATATCAGTGCTGAGCAGACAGCAGTCAAGCTTCACTAACTAGTCTGTGAAATACATTGCTGAAAAGTCGATAAATAAGGTCCCTAACATTTTCCTTTTTTAAATATAACTCTAGCATAAAATCCAGTGTTGATCCGGCTCTTTATTATCCACTGATATCCTCTTCATTTTCTCCTACCAGCACTTCTGTCTGACAGTTGGCCATCTTTTCTGTATATTTAATGACTCATCAGATCAATGTTGGGACTGGATGAAGTCTGATGATCAACTGAAGTGTTTTGACATTTGATAGACATTTAAGGCTGATAAGTCTGATGCTTCTCCTGCTGCTCTGCCTGGAAGGCGAAATAAAACTTAGACCAGCGACATCAAGCAGTCACAGCTGGTTTCCCTGTGAAATCTGCCAACACTGTGTTGGTCTGTTTGTCCGACCTCTCTTGTTTGTCAAAGGGCTTGTGTCTCGATATGTCCAACAGTGACACTGGAGCTCGACAGCATGTGCACACAGAAAGCCTTTCAGTGCAGACTACTGATGGTGTCATTTCCTCCACCACACAGTTACACTCATCCTCAGTTTACAAAACACTCACACTGCACACACTCTTTCTGTCTGTTGTGACTCCACCAAACACGCCCCAACGCTGTCTTGGTTTCCTCTTCTTTGCCATTAAGATACCAATTAAATTCAAGGTCTCCAAAATAAAACCTTTTAAGTGCGCCAGTGTCAGTTATAAAAAAATCTGTTTTTGCAGATCAGTCATTTTCTTTGTTTCTTTCTTTGTTCTGAATATGCTAAAGAAGGTTCAATTTGAAATTAAGTAAAAGGAATTGAACAGCAAGAAGACGGCAGTTAAGGATCGCAGTACTCGACTTTAGTTTTGTGCATCCTGTCACATCTTCAGACTCACTTTGGACAGTTTTTAGGATCAAAGGGTCTAAATTGATGCAGCAGGACCAGAGATGGATGGTGGTGAGTCAGAATAAAATGATCAGAGCAGAACTGAGTAGTAGAGGAAAGGAAAAATGAGAGAAGATTGGGATTTCAAGAGGAAGAAAAACAAATGAGATGAAGATGAATAGTAAATAGGTTAAGATGATGCGCTAAGATGAAGGCTAAAATACAAGCAAAACAATTGAATTGTACATTTTTGTTTCTTATGTATATGAATATTTCTTAATTTTAAGGCCAAACTCTTTTTAATGTTTTTTTCCAGGGTGGCAGTGGAAGTCGTATCCACAAAGACAACGGCTGATGTGATGTGGAAGGACGGTCGGGTGGAGAAGGGGATCCGATCAAATGACCTCATCCCCATTCAGCACCTCGATAGCCACGAGTTTTGCCCCGGGGACTTTGTGGTAGACAAACGACGTAAGAAATATGAATTGAATTCACTACTTTTTAATATTTGCTGTTTCATTTTTTGTTGTCTGTTTTTTTCAGACAGAGTGTGTCAGATTTCCGTCTTTGTGTGATAAAATGATGTTTTTTTTTATGTGGGCCACTCTGCCACCAAGTACTTACATGACGATGCCAGTAGAGCAGCATCTAGGTCATTTGTAGAAACTGTGCCAGGTTTGTGTGTTCTGTGAAATGGACGGGAAACACAGAGACGTTCCAGCCAACCAAAGTTTTCTCTTTTTTTCCCCCGACAAATGCAGTCATAGAGATTTCCAGTGTATGTGCTTTGTGCAATATGTTTTGCAGCTAAATCGTTAATGTGTGTGTCTCTGCTCCCCCTTCAGCCCAAGCCCTGCAGGACCCAGGAGTGTACGGTGTGATCCAGTCTGGCGATCACAGGGGCAGAACATGTGTTGTAAAGTGGATCAAACTCAACTCCACCAGTGATGATGTGGAGGTCAGTCAGGAGAACTGTGGCTGTGATTAAAGACTGTGACAATGTTTGTGTCAGAAAATGAAAAATGACATTTAAGTGCTGCAGAGGGAGAATAAGTATGCAGCAACCATAGTATTAATGTATGTTTTTTGGCTTTGTTTGAATGTAGGTTATCGGTGTGGAGGAGGATGTCAGCGTGTACGACATCGCTGATCATCCAGATTTTCATTTCCGCACTACCGATATCGTCATTAGAATATGGAACTCAGAGAACGGACAAAACGACTGTGAAAATGAGGTGAACACAATTTCGCTTTCCTTTCCGCTGTCCTTTTATAAGCATTTCCCTGAAGGTGTCCCTGCCTGTTTGGTAAGACAAGATTAGACAAGACTGGACAAAACAACACTGTCTCTGCGGAGGTTGTTGTCTTTTCAACATACTACAGCGCTGCATCTCATGTTGTTTCAGTAGATCTGAGTGCAAAAAAAAAAACAATTTGGCCGTTATTCTACCGCTTTCCTGTTGGTGTGAGACAAATTTTTCTCCACCTCAATCCAGAAGGTTGACACATAATGATGCCTGTCTGATGATTTAAGCAGTCACGGGTGCTTCAACTCGCTGACTGGCCCTTAACCTACATCTTTGTTGAAAACAATTTTGCTCTTGTCCTAAACACAGTGCTGTGTTGATATTAGAGCTTTAGCTCCGGTTCATACTAGCCTAACTAAACTTCTACAGGGTGGGCCATAAGTTTCCGTACATAGGAAAAATTAACATTGTATGTTGGACAACAGTTTTTATTTATATAATGTGCTCTATATTATTACCATTGTTTCGAAAACACATATTAATACGTGTTTTCCACTGTTGATGAACTTGCATTAGCACAGTTGAAATTATGCTTGCAATGGTGTTGGTGATACATTCCTTGAGATGATTTATGCCTCGTATCTTCACCTGATACACCATGGCCTTCAAGTGCTCCCAAAGATAACATCAAACGCATCTTCTAGGGTATCTGAAATATAAATATACATTACACATTTTTCTGTGTATGAAAACTTATGGCCCACACTGTATAGCTAGCCTGGCGGTGGCAGAACATTATATTAACTGTTCTAACTTCACTAACCCTGCAAAATATTACTTTATCATCTTTGTGTATATCCAGTTTTAGCATTTTTTTTTCAGAAATACCTCAACCATACCATGTCATATCATTTATAGATGTCAACTTTCTAGCTTACTGCTAATGTCTAACTCATGGACTGATACTGATTATTAGTTGTGAAGGAGACCAACAATGGAGATGTCTGTGTTTTATTTTTGTAACCCTCAGTGGTGCCTCATAAAAGTTTGAAGTCATCATGAAAACGTTCACCGGTTTTGTTTGCTTTTAATATCTAAAGCAGCGTTTGGACCCTGAA
This sequence comes from Amphiprion ocellaris, assembly GCF_022539595.1. Taxonomy (NCBI): domain Eukaryota; kingdom Metazoa; phylum Chordata; class Actinopteri; family Pomacentridae; genus Amphiprion; species Amphiprion ocellaris. The sequence continues at coordinate 10,847,957 of NC_072769.1, forward strand.
AGCATCAGACCTAACAAAGTTGATATTTAGTCATTCCTTAGACATAGATGTTGTGGTCAGAAAATTAGAAACACCTGTCAGTAAAATGGAATACAAACTGACAGCTCTGCAAACTACAGCCACTAACATAATCTGACAGCTGAATCAATGCTTTTCTCAAACAGTTCCAGCAAAAACTGAGCGGAATAACCTTCATGTATGCAGGGTCTCTTGCAGTGGCAGACACCTAATGAACCAGCAGCTGAGGGTTTGATAATTTGCTCTATCATTAGTTACATCAATAGAAAACAAACTGGGAACACACTAAGCTTTTCTCTGCAACACCCTCTGGGTAAACTGTCCACATCGCCGACAGACTATTTCATAATCCGACTTTTAAAGCATGTTCATGTCCCTGTAGGGACTGACTGTACTCAGTTTAATGGCTTCATGGCCTTTTAGAGTAACCTAAACAATTTTCTTTAGCCCTGTCCCTAGTAAGGCTTTCAAAATAATATGTCTCTTTAAGGTGTTATGTTATGGAGTAAAAAGCCTTAAAGGGCTTCACATGTCTGTTTACCACAACACATAATAATGCTGTATGATGTGTTCTTGATAATGTTTGTCTCTGCTTTCACCTGCCCTCAGACGTCAGTGGGTCAGGTGTTTAGGGTGGATGTGAGCAGCAAAGTGGAGGTAGTGTGGGCAGACAACTCCATGACCATCGTCCTGCCTCAGGTAAAAAAAAGACAAAGCCTTGATGAAACTGAATGTAATGTTGGACCTTAGAAGTGAGATGTTTGTTGCTGATAGTCTAACAATCTCTCACACACAGTACCTCTACAACGTGGAGTCTGAGATCGAGGAGACGGACTACGACTCGGTGGAGGAAACGAGCAGCGTTCTGTCCACAGAGGAGTGGGAGGACGAGAGCGACAGCTGGGAGACAGACAACGGCCTGACCACGGAGGACGACAGCCACATCAACAATGCAGATATCATTGACACAGCGACTCCGACCCCCACACCCACTGGGTCCACAGTGTTCATCATCCCCCCACAGGAGGGCAGCAAAGCCGGGGTCACCAGTCCCACAAAAGGAGTCCCTGGAGAGGAAGGAGAGGCGTCTGTGGCTGTGGCCACTCCTGCTTCTGGAGGAGGTGTGGAGCTTATTTATATTTATGATCATTTTCATATCAAGGGAATTATATGAACTTCACAATGCAATGCATAAATCACCCTCCACTCATGGGATAATATGTTCTTCATTGAACTAAAGTAGGAGGACTTTTTTGTCCTCAACATAACAGTTGTATTACAGGACAGAGAGGTGAGAGGTTACTTTAGATATTTTTAAACCTTTAGAATTTTGCTCAGTTTTGTTAACCCCTTGACGCCTATTGTCACAAATTCGCAACATACCGCTTTCATTCAGACTGCAGCTGAGATACCGTATCCATTCCCCCAATGCCGTTTTGTGCATATTCAATACATACCTCAGAACCTTTTGCAAGCACTGGTTTCTCTTAGGACCGGTCGGAGTGGGACCTAATTATTATATATCTGTTATTATTATTATATATCTGTTCTATGTGTAATAGACAAATTAACAACCTCCACTTATTTTAGCATCAGCTGGAAAGCAAAAACTGAAAATTTTTTCTTAAATTTAATTGTAAATAAATTCAGGCGTCAAAGGGTTAAGAATGTCCTGCAGGCAGCATTCACTTCCTTTTTTTTTTTTTTTTTTACTAAAACAGTATCCGCTGGGGACATCAATCTGTGCATTCATGTCACAGAAATCTGTCTCCTCTTTGTCACATCTGCAATTGTGCCTGCAGTAATTTGGTGTTCACGTTCTAATTCTGCCTCTTTAGGAACCACTCCAGGAGGAGCCGTTAACGGAGCCGAGAAGCCCAGTAAGGATGGTGCTTCTCGGGGCTTCAGGGAGTTGAAAGAGGCCCTGAAGATCTTGGAGAGCCTGAAGAACATGACTGTGGAGCAGCTGTGGACCGGCGGCTCTCCGACCTCCCCGACATCTGCTGAACCTGCGTCCACGACTAACGTAGCGAGTTCGGTGACGCCAACGGCCCCCGAAAAACCGACCAAGGAGAAACGCTTCCTGGACGACATCAAGAAGCTGCAGGAGAATCTGAGGAAGACGCTGGATAACGTGGCCATCGTGGAGGAGGAGAAGATGGAGGCTGTGGTGGAGGCAGTGGGGAGTGGAGGAGCAGGGACAGAGGTAGGTGTTGAGTAAATGTACAACGTATGAAATTTAAGCTACCTGCTGTCATTAGTTTGCATCTTACCTGCTGGTGTGTTACTGTTCAGGCAGAGAGAGCTGGAGAGGAAAAGCCCCAGCAGGAGCCACTAACACCAGTAGGTGGACAAGAATGGCCCAGTGACTTTCTCAGTGACACTCCAGTATTGTGCCAACAGAGTGGCGGCAAACCTGGCGTGACCTTTACGAGTGCCAAGGGAGAGGTGTTCTCAGTGCTGGAGTGGGCCCCAGGTGAGATGTGGAGATTTGTAATGTTTCACTTTACCGTCATCCTCTTCCTCTTTCTTTGTCACCATCTGCCCTTCTACATTTTTTCTTTTGTTTAAATACGAGGTGCATTTAAAAAGTTCAGAACTTGTGTATGTAAAAATCAAACACTGTACTTCATTTAGACTCGTCTGCCAACCCTGTCTAAGTAATCTCCTTGTGCAGCAATAGACTCCTGTTGTATAAACGTGTCCAGCTGCGTCAAAATGGCAACTCTTCAACTTGAATATCGTTCTGGGGAAGAGGGAGCCAAACTAGCATGTAGGGCGAGTGGAGAGTGATAATTGCGTTTAGGTTGTTTGCACTGAATGTTCTCACATCTGTAAAACTGCAGCAGGGATGTGGTTTTACAGACGTATGCTACGTATATCTTATATGGCCGGAATAAGCAATGAAGATGTTTTAAAATTACTAAACAGAAATTAGACGTTATTGAACAAAATTAGGAAACGGCAAGCAACATTTTTTGAACACGTCATAAGGAAAGAGACTCTGGAATATATTGTAACGAATGGAAAAATTAATGGAAAGAGAGGCCAAGGCAGACAGAGAATGAAAATGATAGACGGACTTGTATCATGGCTACACATGGAACAGGCAACAGTCACAATTCAGAAAACAAAAGATCGGATTAGACAGAGGAAAATGGTCACCTGTGTTGAATGGCATGGCACTTGATTGACTGAATGTTCTCCTTGAGACACCTCAGGACGTTACAGTAGAACTCTGACCTTGACATTCCGGCCCTGGCTGATCAATTTTTGATGCACAATAGGGCTGAAACGATTCCTCGAGTTATTCGAGTATTTTGATTACTAAAATTCCTCCAAGCAAAATTTTCTGAATCGAGGCTTCGTTTAATCAACTACATGCTAGACCCCAGGTCATGAAATGGCGGACAGTGGTGCGAGGCCGGACAGACTTCATTCGATACAAACCGGGTCCTTAAATTTGATGAGATGCTTCTATTTTAACCAGCGCATCTTTTCTATTGTTTACGGCAGGAGGCCCCAACCAGTCCGAGGTCTAAACTGTCGTCTAAACGAGCCGTCGGTGAACCAAAACAAGGAAAAATTCAGCTACTGCACAGTTTATTTCTCACCTCAAATGCTGTCATAAATATTTTTTCCTGAAGTGTTTTAGAAATAAAAGAGAAAGTTTGCGGCCGAGCCACTGTGTTTATCCGATGCATCTGCCGGACTGTCAAGCTGAAAGCTTGGTCACGTGACCACGTAGCGGCCCGCTGTAGCTCGAGGGCTGTCATGTGACAATGTTGGCCCGCTAGTGACCGCCCACCATGTGTGCGATTTTCAGATGTGGTGCATTTGCATGCGGGAAAAACGCATCTAGTGGACACTTACCTACACTGTATGTTTTCTGTAAGGATTCAGGCACTGTGCCGGAATTCCGGCGTGCAGCGCTGGTGTTTGGCTCAAAAAAAAAAAAAAGATAGGACTACATTGCCAATGAGTTCATCTACCAATGGAATGAGGGGAACGCAGCTTTTGCTCTCAACCAAACTAATATCACTAGCCAATGGGAATTAGAGCTGGTGCGGGTCTTAGAAAGACGTTGAGATCCAGCTGCATTTAAGTCCATACCAGCACGCAAAGAGCACAGTATTCCACCAAGGGTTCTCAGTCGTTGTATAATTTCCGACTGATAAGTCCGTAGCAGTGGATTTGTAGTAGGATCGCAATCATGTGATGGCCAGCAGGCAGCTGACGTAGTGTTCACTTGTTGTCATGGTTACAGTGATGCTAAATGGCTTTGAGTTTTAGTTGAATGCCCCTGTACTATACTATATATGTACATTACACCTGTACTATACCACATATGTGTCTAGGATGGTTATTTCTGTTGCACAGCGTGTTCACTTCCGCTTCTGATGCTGTAACTCGCATGCCTAGTGCGGAATCCGATTGCTCGATTAATCGCCAGAATAATTGATAGAATACTCGATTACTAAAATCATCGATAGCTGCAGCCCTAATGCACAACAATGTGAACGTTTAAGAAAACCACAATCATGCTCCTGACATCTTCTCGTGTATCGGAGACTGTGAGCTCTTTCCCTGTGAAAGCTGCAGTTTTTCTCTCTGTGGCAGCCTCAGACTTACTTCTCCCGTCAACAGGAAATCTGGCTAATCTCAATGTGATGATGCTCCAGTTTAAGCTCAGTGGAGAAATTGCAGATATGCACCTACCAGTGGTCCCAAACACCTGTAGATAGTGTGGTTTCTCGTGGTCAACTGACTGATGACAGTTACAGCTCACACATGATGCACTTATGTGACTGTGATGCGTTTTATTCACATCCAACACAAACGGTTTCAGAACTTTTTATTGTACCACGTGAACATATGGTCACTAATATTATTAACTGGAGCTTCAGATATCAACGAGGTTTATGTTAAACTCAACCTGCTCACCATTAGACTGATCTAAGGGATTATGGTCTCTATATGTTTGTCTTCTTGATCGCTCAGACACAAAACAGGAGACTCACGTTTCCTAATTACTGTGACTGACAGTAGCGTCCTCCCATCTCCATTCTGAGATCATAAACACACACTCACACACACACACAGACATTGTTTTACTTAATGAATTCTCTGCCCACATACTTGTGTCTGTAAATGTCTGTTTTATTCTGCTTTACTGTTCAATCATCACCCTCGTGTTTCCTCTTGCTGTCACAGAGACTCACTCATTCAACAAGATGGAGTTTCAGCCAGCGGAGGCAAAGAAGTTCTTCAGCACAGTGAGGAAGGAAATGGCTCTGCTGGCAACGTCGCTGCCCGACGGCATCATGGTCAAAACGTTTGAGGACCGCATGGTGGGTTTCCTGTCATTGCTGCCAATAAGCAGCTCACAAGTAGATTTGTTTTGAAAGATTATTGTTCTCACCATTTAAATAAACACACATAGACAAACAGGACAATCCGTGGTGGAAAATGTGTAGAATCACCGTTTTTAATTATAAAATACCAACTCACAACATAAGTCATCAAGGAGCAATTCAAATAGTAAAGTCTTACAATATTGCATACATGTAATAATCGATTTATATTAATAAGATAAAAAGAAAAATAATCTGATTCCAGCTTCTTAAATGTGAATATTTTCTGGATTCTTTTCTCCTCTATTATAGTGACTGATTATGTTTGGGTTGTAGACAAAAGACGACATTTGAGGACATCGTTGTGGGCTTTGAGGGACAGTTCTCGCCATTTTTTTAATATTTTATTTTCTTGATTAACTAATTGCTTAATCAAGGAAATAATCGATAATAATCACATAAATCTGCAATGAAAATAATCATTAGTTACAGCCTGTCCACTACATGTCAACGTTTTGACAGAATTTACTGCATGATTGCTTTTTCAAAAGACCTCAAATATATATAATTAAAGAAACTACGCAGTTGCGTAACATCTGCTCCAAAGCTTTGAAAAGAGAGATTCAGGACTTCAAATGTGTAGAAAACATTTTCTGTAGTAGAAACAATCGAGTGTATGAATTATATGTGAGGTGAGATTACCCAAAATTGTCAGGAGAAAAAATAGATTTGAATTTGTCATTCAGTTTTCCGCAGTTCAGTTAATGGACACCCTCAATATAGAAACGCTTTTAGATGCTATAGATCTTATAGACTTTTTAAGGTCAGCTGTCATTTATTTTTTGAGTCAAACTCAAGCGTTGGTATTTTACTGTAATGATTTAAAAGGTTACTCTTAATATAGTGTGAAGGTGTGTGTAATAGGGCTTTACTTGACTTTGATGTGCTGCTTTGTTCTCTTATCTAATTCATATTCTCCAACATCCCGCTGCACATCAGTCTTCTATAAATTACATTGACGGCAAACATCAAAAAAACGTGTGATGAAGTTCTTTTCCTCCCTTGACACAGGACCTGTTTTCAGCTCTGATCAAAGGGCCGACTCGTACGCCCTACGAGGACGGTCTGTTCCTGTTTGACATCCAGCTGCCCAACATCTATCCAGCTGTGCCGCCTCTGTTCCGCTACCTGTCGCAGTGCAGCGGCCGCCTCAATCCCAACCTGTACGACAACGGCAAGGTCTGCGTCAGCCTGCTGGGCACCTGGATTGGCAAGGTGAGTGCCGTTTTACAGGTTTGTGTAGGTGCGGGTGTGATGTCTGGTTGAGTCTGTGAACACCAGTCAGTAACAATCTGCAGTTTAACAGATTTGGGCGTTAACTTCTAATTAAACTGACAAGTCTGACTCACAGGATGTAGGCTGTGGTTGGAAGCTCACAATTTCTGGAGCATGTTTCACATACATGTTACCATGCTATGGAAAGCAACGCTAAAATGGCTAGTTTTGCTAAAGATATGGAGCGTACAATAAGACACGTCCGTATGGTTCTTTTAGAGCTTACTTCCTTGCAAGGAGATGATGATATTTTGCGTGTCACAGTTGCTGCATCGCCAACAGTGACTATGATTGATTCAAAGAAACGACCCTGAGCGTTTATTTTGCCCTCCTCTAGCAGAATGCTAATGGTGCAGCCAGACCATTCTTCAATGCTGTGGAAACAGGTCTAGTTATGGAAGACTTCAACTGTTTTGAACCAGGCTTGGATCATCCAACTTCTCTGCCAACGTGGAAACTTTATACTCATTTTATCAATGAAGTGCAGCAGCTGTAACGGCTTGATTTTTATGGCTTTGTGTAGAAATTGAGTTATGGCGATTGAATGCAGCAAATGAAAATATGCCTATAGGAAGTCAAAAGCCAACCAGGAAGTCAAAAGAACAAAAGAAAACAAATAGAAATGCCCGGATTTGCTGCTTTTCAGTTTTTTTCTGTCGTCAGCAGGATATTTTTGGGTTTCAGGCTATTGATTTGACGAAACAAGACATTTGACGATGTCTCGTTGGACTTTCTTATGCTTCTTTTGTCATTATAGTAGACCAAAATAACAGTTTTTAAAAATAGAATATTGTTCACTAAAGAGCAGTAGTAGTCTTTAGTGACCTTCATTTTCAAACATACATTTTACTCATCGGCTTGTGTTTTCTTTCATTAGAAATTGATGCATATTTCCATAGCACCTATTTTGTATATGCTTTTTTTAGGTATCACAGTAAAAGTTAATAGAAAATGACAAAGAACTCCCTCAATTTCGCAAAAAGGGAATAACAACTGCTGGAGGTGGATTTTGACATTTATCTCGCATAATTGATGAGCTGTTTCCGCTTCTTTGGTCGTCTTCGCCTCTGGAAAGCATGAAACACGGGTATTACCAGCTCACTTGAAAGAGTAATTACAACTTTCCCAACTGAAAACAGTTCCTGGAGACTTCTATCCATTGTTTCCTGCTTCTTCTTTGAGGTTTTTTTTAGCATTTGGCAAACATCTTGTTTTGTTTCTGCCTTCTTCTGTTGTGTTTATTGCAGCATGGCGAAACATATCCTATACCGCCACCTTCTGACGACACCATGCTAGTTTATTTAGTCAACATTTCAAAAGTTTGTTTCAAATTCGTGGACAGTTATATCTCCAGAATTTGTCCTGATCTGTTGTAACGGTGGTCTGATCCACAGGGCACTGAGAGATGGACCAGCAAGTCCAGCCTGCTGCAAGTCCTCATCTCCATACAAGGTTAGTGCCATCACACACTCACACACACACACACACACACACACACACACACACACTCACACACACACACACACACACACACACACACACACACACACACACACACACACACACACACACTCCCGTATTCCTCTCCTCCTCTGCAGCTGAGAAATGTTTTATTCATGTGTTCATTTGCTCAGGAGTGCCGGGTCACACCCAGTCATTCAACTAAAAAGAACTGCCTCTCACATGACCTGACACCGCTTCTATTAAGCTTCTCTGCATTCTGGTTTTGCCAGACGAATCAATTTTTTTCAGTTAACCCTATGAACCCTGAAACTCACTGGAGTGTTTAAAAGACAGGGTATCTTTTAACTGCCACATTTATCAGAGCCATGAATGTAAAAACAGAAAGAATCATCAGATTTTCAGCTTTCTAATGTTCCATGAGCCTACCATGTGTGACCCTGGGTTTTGTTCCAAGGCTAAAATTGTGATATTTCATCAAAATCACTTTATTCTACATTTCCCACTTAAAAGTTTAACAAAAGCAATTAGCTTGCTCGAACTAGATTCTGCCAAAAACTACAAATTCTGTGCCTCTTGGTGCAACCGTGACTCAGCTGCGACCAAAAGTCATGTGACAAAAATGCATCTGATTTGCAGGCTTGTTTTCCTGTGGCATCTGTGGACAAAAACAGAATGGAATGGAATGGAATAGAATGGAATGGCTTTATTGTCATCATACATGGCATGACGAAAATATAAATAGCTTCCGCTGGATGGTGCACGACAGCAAGCAATAAGAAATAAACTGTCAACATTAAATAATAAAATCAAATGTACATATATAAACGTTATACGTGGTGATTCCCATTTTTTTTCCTTTTCAAAATAAGTCATTAAGGAATTTCAACTTGGATTTGACTTGTCTCTACTTCGAGTCATAGTTGTGTTGTTTCCAGGATTTGAAGTTGCAGTGAAAAATGAGCCCACAGTGACAGAAATCTTGAAGTTCAGAGGTTTAAAATGATGAATCACAAATGTTTTCACAATCTTGAATTTTGTCTTTGATTTCTTTTGTTGTTGGTGTTTTATTTTTTAGTTTTTTTAAAATTATGTGTGAATTTACCAGTGTTTTGCAACGTCTCTCTGCAGGCCTTATCCTCGTCAATGAGCCTTACTATAACGAGGCCGGCTTCGACAGTGACCGAGGCCTTCAGGAGGGATACGAGAACAGCCGCTGCTACAATGAGATGGCTCTGATCAAGATGGTTCAGTCGATGACGCAGCTCCTCCAGAATCCTGTTGAGGTCTTCAAACAGGAGATCCAGGAGCACTTTGCCTGTAACGGCTGGCGACTCGTCCACCGTCTGGAGGCATGGCTGGAGCTGAACGAGGCCTCAGAAAGAGGTCACGCAGCGCACTGCAGGGCTCACCACTCCAAGGACCGATCCTCCTCTGTGGAGCCTTTGGACGAGCAGCTGCCTCTGGGCTCGGGGCCCATGGCGGTGGCCCACAGCAGCCCCAGTAAGCCTGGGGAGGAGGGGGCCGCAGGAGTTAGCAGTATTATGGAGGAGGAGCTGGAGGATTCAGGGCTGAGTCCCTCCACCACAGCAGCCTCTCAGCAGGAGCTGAGCCAGAACTCAGACTGCGACAGCGTGCAGGTCAGCACCTCTGTGGGTGGCGAGAACAGAGGTGGTTCTACAGCCGCCGGCTCTGTATTCCGCAGTGGGACGTCAGAATCGGGTTCTGCTGCCGTTAACGCAGGAGGGGTAGGCACAGGAAGCCAGCCAGTGGTGCGACCAAAGAAAAGGAGAAAGAGCTACCGGAGTTTCCTCCCTGAGGGCAGCGGCTACCCGGACATCGGCTTTCCACTCTTCCCGCTTTCGAAGGGGTTTGTGAAGAGCGTTCGTGGTGTTCTGCTGCAGTACCGAGCTGCACTGGCTGCCGCTGGCATCCCCGAGCACACTGAGGACAAGTAAGTGCCTCCTCACCGTTTCCCAACACACCACTGCACTGTCCCTGCTCCTTCCCTCCTTCTCTTCTACCTTTCCATCTGCCTCAAGCTGTAGAGAGGGATCCATCACTAATTGTCTGGGGATGGGCTACACTTTTCAATCTTTTGTGCCCCTGTCCAGAGCTGCACTGTGCTCCCAGCACTGCCCACATTTTTATTCTCCATTTCTTAGTCTTTACTGCTCCCGCTGCCCCAAACTCCACAACATTCTGCCTTTTTTTCCCTCCATAATTCCTCTCCTCTCGATCAAACAATCACCGCAGGCGAACAGCACCTTTGATCAGGAGTGTGAGCAGGTTTGGATGATAATGTCTTTGTTGTCCTTCAGTGTCCCTGCAGACGAGTGTGATGAATAAAGAGGAGGGTGGACCTCACACAGTCTCACCCACTGACACAGACCTGCAGGAGCATCACTCACAGCAGAAACCCTCATCTTTTTCGTGGACGCAGGTAAAAAGATGGAGCTTTCTCTGGAGCTGCTCACAGTTCCTCTGACTTCGGTTGCGGCGGTGTGGATGCAAAAAAAAGAAAAAAAGGACTGAATGAGATCGAGAATCAGTGCCATGAACCCTCCTCCACAACCTCGTCATCCAACCAACCTCCGGCAGCCTCCGCCATGTGGGTGGAGGATTTGCCGGCTGAACCACTCTGGCGTCTCAATCAGCCTGATAAATGTAAAGCGGACTCGTCGGCGGCTCGGCTCTACTGAAAAACGGCACAGCCCAGTTCCCCTGGCTGTCGGGTCGACTGCGGCTATCTGTAGCACTACTGATATTATCGCTGTACCATCCTGCACTACAACGAACAAACAAACAAAAGGACAATCTGGTCTGGGAGCGATGACATGAACACACCGACCAGGAGGACTGTTTTTTTTATTTTTATATATATATATATATATATATATATATATATATATATATATATATATATATATAAAAATTCACTGGTTGTATGCTTTCTGCCAAATTCTCTCTGTTCACACAAATAGTCCAAGTAGAACAGGCTGAATGTCAGTAAAACTGCCAACCACTACAGCTTCACCACTTCTTCCACTATACTTGCTGGTATTTCCTTCGCCAATCACTCGCACTGAACCACGCAGCAACATCGAGTGACAAAGTTTACATGCGAATCACCTCCAGAGGTTCCACTGTTGTAGCTGTTTGGTGTGTAGAGAAGCCGGCCGGGCACAGGAGAACAGTCAGGTGGCTGTTTGCGAAGGAGTTCTAGTCGAAGCTTAACACCGCCTCCACATACAGAAGTCCATTCACTTTCTGTAGAATTTAGCAAAGTCGTTCCATTTGAGGTTGTTGATACTCACACAGGCTGAACTGCAGGTTTTTCAGAGCAGAGCTAGTGGTGGAGGTGAACCCACACACGACACAATTTAAAGAGTAAAATAGAAAAAAAACCCATACAGCATCCATTCCGTCATCTCATGTCAACATGTTGCCTTACTTGAATTGTTCTTAATGATCTCAGACCATTGTGTACAGAGCTGCTCGTGTCACGCTTCAGACATTAACCTACACAGGCCAAGATGCACTAAAAACCACTAAAATCCTGCTCCAGTGTTTCCCTCCTTTATCCCCTTTTTCAGCTCTTGAACACAGTATGAATCCGTCGCTGCAGCCGTCGCTGTATTATGATTTTTTTCCTTTAGAGTTTAATAACATCGGAATACAAACTGCAGCGATTGTGACGCTGATGATATAATTAATCTGTTGTTTCAGGTTTCTCCTGATTTGAGCGTCTTACCCCGTCAAGGCAGCTGACGAGAAAAAACAGACAAATTGATCGGCTTCTTTTCTCTCAATCTGGATTCCTAAAATAATCAGGGTGTTATTTATGATGTTACCACGAAACTGTTGCTTTGCCACAGATTGTGCTGTGAAACTCACCATTGGGTCCAATCGTGCTTCCTGGGGAAATCAGCAGACTTTGTTTACATCTTTTTAAATAACTGCATCTCCACCTCTGACATAATGTTCCTCTTCCTTTTCAGGATATTATTAGAAGTCTAATTGTACTCACTATGATTATAACACAGGTCAGACAAACCCCTCTTGCTTGCTATAATCTAAATAAGAGAGCGTTGGCTGCCTGGTATTTGACTTGAACAAAGAGCTTGATGCTGTAGAGTGTTTCTGAATGAGAGAAAGCACACTGTGCCATTGTGAACCCACGTATGACAGAAGATGATGAAAAAAATGTGAGCCAAGAGCTGACCAATAAGGGTATTTTGCTTTGCATCGTCTTCCATATTTTCCCCTCCGTGACTCTTAAAGCTGTCATTCCTGTATCAGATGTGGCAATCAGGCATCCATGATGTTTTGTCCTCTTCTTTGTCATAATTTTCTGCCTTTAACGCTCCAGAGGAGGACGTGTAGCTGTAGCACGTAGCCTTGTTTGCTTTCCTGTCTTGTCTTGTTTTCCTCACATGCTGCTGTTTGAATAATGTCACGGTTCTTGGACGAGCGCGTTTTCTCCCTTTTCACCTCGGCCTGAGGAAAAAAAAAAACTGAGGGCTTCTATGTTTTTGGTAAAATGCACCTCCACTTAGAGGTGAAATTGCCACTTCATCTTTCACCCTCTTCCTCATTTGTCTGCAGATAATGTGAAGCTATCTCGCCAGATCTCCCAGTAAAAATCAGACAGGAAACCAAGCCCATGATGCTATGTACAATTTTCTGTGTATGTGTGTATATTATTCAGATTGAAACCATTATTATTATTATTGTTATTATTACGATTACTCCGAGAAGTTTGTTTTACAGCCAAAGCATGTAACATGTTGCTTTAAGCCTTCTGAATGGGCTACACACAAGACTTGACTGTACGATGTCTACATTTCCACAGTGGCCTGTTATTGATATAATATTAAAAAGAACTGATAAAGTTATAATTTGTAGCCTGATTCCCTCTGTACAGACATCATGACTATATTGAAATATATGAATACATACAGTATATATTTAACACAAACTTGAGTTCTAACAAGTCACGTGGATGCTTGGGGCACATATGTACAAAATGCTGAGTGTGTAATTGTACTTTTGATTTAATTTTTTAATGGTTTACTTTTGTTGCTTTGAGACAAACTGTATAGTGATGTATTAAACTTTGCAAGCAGTATCATAGAAACGTTGTGCCTTTTGTTTGTTTAGATCGACTGCGGCTTTACTTCAGAATTATATTGAAAGATTATAATCCAAACAAATTACGATAAAATTATTAGAATTGATCTTGTTATTAGGTGACATCCGAAGCCTGATGCAGCTTCTTCCTCCAAGTGTGCCTTCTCTGCACGCATCTGTATTGTTGCCTCTGGTGCAGTTTGTGTTTTTATTTTGAGGGCTAAATGCACGGTCTAAATATCGAGTAGGACGTATCCCCTGGGTTCTCCCCTGAAATCTGAACTCATGTTTCTGTGTCGCAGTGCTCCATTGTTTCAGGGAACTCTGGCACTGTCCTGCTGCTGTAAATACTTTCTAGAGCACCAGATATGTACGAATCCACAACTGAAAATGGTTCCAAACAGATGCACAGTGACGTTTGGTAAGTCTACAGTTCGAAATTTACCCCCTTATTTTTTTTTAAGTTGACTTGCAAAATTTATGGCTGCAGCGGGGATGAATGAGATTCAAGCTGAGAAAAAACATGAAAATGTGTTACTGAAATTGACAGAAAATTACATATAAAATCCTCATCAGTCTGAAATCTGTGGCCATATGTCCTCCAGTGCCTGACTTTGGGTTTTGGTGCTACAGACTATATGTGTCCCCTGAAACAAAACTGAGAAGAAAATGGAACAATCCAATTGCCAAAATATACAAGGACCGACTTCAGTTGTAGTTTTGCAAAGAAGTAAGGGATAAAACTGCAGTGTCCAGGTCCGTGTACGGATCTGGTAATTGGATTTTCCGTTCTGAAACGGGTATTGGAAAAACAAAACGAGTGGTTATTTGATTTTCGTTTTAAAATACAAAAATTAAAATTTAAATACAAGGCGTTTTTCCTTTTCATGATCAAAAAGGGATATACGATTTAAAAAAAAAAAAAGCTTTGATTTTCGTTTTATATTTAGAATAACAAAGTAAAATCAGTAAGAGAGAAACGAAAAAAGGTCCGATTTTTCATTTTCTGAGACCGGAAGTGGTCATCAGCAAGTGTGGAGCCAAACGACAACAAGTTTCTCGGAGGGCGGAGCCAGAGAGCAGTGATTGGTCAGACCATAGATAATATAGAAGACAGCGCGCTAGCGTATCTAGTCTATGTATATCTATGGTCGGCACGTCTGGTAGCATCTCTGGCTGCTGTTGATCTTGTTTTTGGAGTAAAACACGGTAAGAAGATACATACTTCTAACCAGTAGCGTTGTTTTGTTGTACGTTAAGTCAGCGACTTGTGAAGAGTTGTGTTTTGTCGTGTTTGAGCAGTTGGTCCGGACGCGTTAGCTAGCTAAGCGGCTAAGTTAGCCGCTAAGTCAGTGCTTTCAGCAGAATTTAGAAACACAACACTTCCTAAACAGATATTTTGAGGCTGTGAGCTTGAACGTTTGAGAGTATATCAGTGTGTTTGTTTGTGGTCTTTCTGTTTCTAGGTGGAAGCTGAATTAGTGAGGATGACTCCTGCTCCTGTCATCTCTAAGCTCCTCACACATCTTTACCTGCACATGAGGAAAATCACTCCTGTAGAATGCAGGTATGTTTGTCACTATTATAAAAAGATGTTGCCTGGTGACCTGTCAGAAACCCATTATACAGAGTCAGCCAAAATAATGTTTACACACATCAGGAAAAGAAAAACTTGCATAAATATTTCAATACCAAATTTATTCAGACGTCATGAGATTAATAAAAGTTATCTTTGGCCTCTACAATTACAAGAGGTGCTCAAAGTGGTGGCCACTGGCTTCCAGACATTTCTGTTGTGTTGTAGACGTCACTTGCTGATGCTCCATTCATGAGGGTAATGCCATCTGTTGGGAAAACATCGTACAACAGGACACAGAGTTATCGTGATTTGATCAAATTTAGGAAGAGGAATCTATATGTGTAGAAGTACTTATACAAAGGAAATATTTATAAAAAATGTTCTTTTCCTGATGTGTGTATACATTATTTTGGCTTACTCTGACTCTGTGAAATTATTGAGAACAAAACTGTCATTTAATTGTTGCTCTGAAAGCTTCTTTAGTGAAAACCAGCTGGTGTTCTGCTTTGAAACAAACTGTTGTTGAGGTCTGTGTTTTTAGGTTTAACCCCACAGTTTCTGAATGAACTGATAGTTTTTTTTCCCTGATCAATGTGGACGTTATAATTGATGGTAACATTTACTGATCATATAATCAGCATGACGATATAACAGTATAACATTCTGACCACCTGACTAATACTGTGTTGGTCCCTTTATGCTGCTAAAACTCCTCTGATCCAGTGGTTCATCAGAACCTCTGAGGATGTCCTGTGGATCCTGTGGGTTGCAGGGTGGGTCCTACCTAGACCAGGCTGATCCTGGACCATCCCACAGATGCTCCATCAGATCTGGATGTGGGGAGTGTGGAACCCAGGTGAACAGCTTAGCTCTGTCGTGTTCCTCGGACCACTCCTGAGCAGTTTTAGTTCTTCCTGCTGAGGGAGGCAGCTGGCATCAAGGACTGCTGTTGCCATGGAGACTAGGGGGTTGTTTGTCCTGCAGTGTTTAGGTGGTGGTACATGTCAAACATCCACATGAATGTCAAGGTTTCCCAGCAGAACGTTACATTATAACAAGATGATGGATGTTGTTCTCTTCAGCTGTCAGTGGTCAGAATGTTGTGGCTGATCTGTGGATCTGTCTGCCTTTACTCTGACATCCAGAGTTATACAAAAGTGTAGAATGTGTGCAGTGCAGAAGAGATTTACTTTATTGTATGCAGGGAGAGCATTTTTTTATCCACTTGAAGAAGACCTAATCTTTCCCTTCAAAGGATAGTTAATTGTTACTACGGCTTCCATAGTGGTCCCATCAGAGAAAATCATATCCATATACAGATTTTTATTAATTCCGGGGCTGGTTCAGTAAAGATTATAATAATAACTACATCAGATAATTCTTGGTCGCAGTTGGAATTTTGCAGACTGAGAGATGGTTGAGAAGGTTTGCAGTTCTTGTTTTAGCAAAATATGTTATAATAGAAGATCTTTATTGTCATTGTACATGAAATTCTCTGCAAACCAGCAAAGTGTATCAGTCTGAGGTATCTAAAAATAAATATAGAAAAATGCTTCTAAAGCCAATAATAAACAGAATATTTTGAGGGAATCTTCTAAAAAGGAAAGAAAAGCTCCATTCTCACTCCTCTCAGCATAAACTCATTAAAATTGACTTTAAATTTAGCTTCAACACAAGATAAAAACATTTACTTTCATTACTGATGTTGTCAAGTTTTAATAAAGTTCATGCTACTTTTATAAAATGATGAAAGTGAATAAATTGTATTTCTGTGATCTGTGTTTGATTTCTGTCTTTTCTCCTGTCATCCAGATGTTCAGATGGAGATGATGCCACATCTGGTCCAGCTGATGGAAGGTCTTGAAGTTCTCTGACTGGCCTCGACTGAAGATGGTCGTCTCACTGGATTTAAGGTTCAGATGCTCAGTAACAAACTCCACCAATGAGCCAACAGGAAGCTTTAGGTTTATTAAATGTTGCTATGAAGGTATCGCTGTTTTTCTTTGTGAATGCAATGTGCTCCAACTGAAACTTGAATTAGAACTTAGAAGTAAATCCTTCCATCTGAAAGGATTTAGTTGCATTAATAACCTCATAACATTCTAATTTTTATTCCAGTCTTGGTTGGAAATAGAATCTCTGTATTGATTCAGGTAAAAACTGAACTTCACAGCATGTTGGAGCAAAACAACCAGATGAAAACTGTGATGGTGTTGGATTGTCAGACCGTAATGTTGCAGCGCAAAGCAGCTTTTCTAGCTCAGTTCATTCTGACATTCAGCTATGAATCAACACAGCAGATGGTGATCCATGCTGTGGAAGTCTCACATCTCCTGATTTAATGGAGCTGCTTTGCACTTTTTACACTGTTTATTCACCAACACTTTATTTAATAAAAGTCCCATCTAGTTTTTATGAGGAATGTGATGTTTTAATTTCTCTGTGAATAACTGCAGTCTAATGTAACAGCTGGAGTTGTAACATCTGTCCTGATATTGATCATGAAGTATTGATCAGAATACTTATGGTTAGCAGTCATCCCTGAAGTTTTACATTAAAATCTTTACTTGTGTTGTGAACTTTGGTAAGAAACAGAAACGTTAGCGTTGCCATGGATACATGAGTGTTAAATTCTGTCCATGTTTCCATTTTGGGAAATGCAGTCCAGTTCCAGAATGTGGAGGAATTTAGTCTCACAATCACAGACAACAAATATTATCTGAAAGTTGGGTTATTGTTGTTTATCAGCACAATACAAAGATTGTTAGAAATATTCCAGTTAAGACTCTAGAATATCATGATTTATGTAAATTTACCTCAATAATATGAATGTTCAGGTTAAGATTGTGCAGTGATATTTATTATGCAAGTTTAGCTGATTAAAGTTTATGACTCTGCACTAAAATATTATTTAAATTGACATCATTATTATAATATTTAGGGTCAGACCCTACAGTATTGAGATTAAGAAATCAAATATTCTATAAAATGTAAATACACTGAACTCATTTGGATATATTTAAGTGAGACTCTACAATATTATTTGACACAAATCTATCTAAATCAAAATTTTAATAATTTTCACGCCAAACATTTACTGGACTGATTTAAATATTAAAATCACTCCTTTCTAATCCTCTGCTGTACGTTCAAACCTGAGGCCTTAAATAGAAACACACAAGTATCTGATTGAAGGAACTTCTGCAGAGTCCTGGTTCTAGAACATGATGATAGAATTATAGACAAACTTTAACAAAAGCTGCCTGAGAGTTTACAGGTTTTAATGTTAGATTTCTTCTGTAATTTAATGAGTTATCAGCAATAATCAAGTGTTTATTTGATGAACTTCATTTCCTAAAACATCCAGAATTGGAGTTCATATCTTTGGCAGCTGTAAAGTTTCTGCTCCTTCAAAGTTCACAACACAATGAATTAATTCCTAAAACACTCTCAGTGCTGGAGAACATTTGATGCTGAAGCAGTGACCAGTTTTTCTGTTTCTTCTCTGGAGATGCACAATGAGGGACGTCTGCAGAGACTGAGAAAGAGTCTCACCACATCCTGACATGAGGAAAAAGACTTTATTGAAGACTACAATGAGAAAAACTATCAGACAGCAGACGGCTGCATTCAAGGTGAGCTCTGAACATTTGATCTGGAACAGGAATTCAATAACGGCAGCATGAGCTTCATTTCAGTCTGTAGCTGCTGAATTCATGGATGAATCATCTGGCACTAGAGAAGAAGACCATCAAACATCCACGTCAGCTGATGGAGGTCCAAGAGTCTCACCCAACAAACAACCTACAGAGTGAAGACCTCAAATCTGATTGGACGGCCTCCTATTCAGCCACATGTATGAACAAATGCCTCTAAGTTGATTTGTTTTCTAAAATAAATCTAGATTGAGTCCTAATCTATGCCTGTGTGTTTGCTTCTTTACACCGCTGTTGACAGTTTAGACTGTTAGATTGTTCCAGATAAGACAAGTACAAGATTCTTCAGAGCCGTTCTACCACGAGCCTGACAGGAAGAACTCCAACAGCTACTGAATGTTCCTGTGGTTCCCTCAAGGCTACAGGAGGAGTCCTACGAGGACGAGCTGGTCCACCTGATGGTGGCAAGTCGCTGTGGTTCAAAGCCAACACCGACTACGTGGACTTCTACTGGACCACACAGAGGCCTTCAAACCGGACCAACAAGTTCACCGACTCCCCGACTCGTGGGTCTGAGGACGCCGCCGAGCCTCGGTCCAGCCGGCCTCCTGTCTGTGGATGTTTGAGTGCTGAGAGGTTTGTGGATGCATGTGAATGTGTCTGTGTTGAAACAGCAGCTTTTGACTCAGTAACGCTGGGAAAAACCAAGAGCTCCTTTATTTTTGACTTCCACTAAAATACTGATGAAAATAAGTTTGCCAGGGTTCTGATTGATAATAGATTATTAAATAATGAAAATAATCATTTAAATATTCCTTTAAACAATCCTTTTAGGTCTACATTTCCTTTACACTGACTTCTTGGAATATGCACAAGTATTTTGGGTGGAATATACCATTAAGCCTGATGTTCAAGGGTTCTTCTGGGAATATACCATTAAACCAACCTTTTAGGTAAATGTTCCAGGATGTTGGGTAGAATATACCATCAGATCAACCTTTTAGGTCTACATTGGAAGATTTTAGAGTAGAATCTTATTCCAAACCATCCTTTAGGTCTACATTTAAGGTGGAATACTCCTTTACACCAAGATTTTTTGGTCTACATTTAAAGATTTTAGGTGAAATATTCCTTTGAACGAACTTTTTAAGTTTATGTTCAAGGATGTTGGGTGGTATATACCATCAGACCAACCTCCAAGGTCTACAGTAGTGAATTTTAGGTGGAATATACCATTAAACTCGCCTTTTAGGTCTACATTAGAGGATTTTAGGTGGAATTTTCTTCCAAACCGTCTTTTAGTCTACATTTAAGGATGTTTAGGATGGTATATTCTTCCGAACCAATTTCTCAGGTCTACATTTCAGGTGGAATATTCCTCCATACTAACTTTTTTGGTCTGCATTGAAGGATTTTTTCTAAACCACACTTTCTGGTCTTTATTTGAGGATTTAGGTGGAACATTCCTTTTAACCAGCCCCTCAGGTCTCTTTGAGGATTTTGGATGGAATACTCGGTTAAACCAACATTTTAGGTGCATGTCCAAGGATTTTTGGTGGAATGTTCCTTTAAGTTGAATGTGTGAGGACCTTGTAGGTGGAATACTTCCTGAAACCAACCTTTTAGGTCAACATTCAAAGATTTAAGGTGGAATATTCCTTTAAACCAACCTAAATTTCATGTTTTGATCATTGTCAAATGAGAAACTTCAATCCAGACTCTTCATAATGACGTTCGAGATTTATGCTGCTGTTATTTGTTTAGTCCAGACTAAATGACAGAAATCCACAACTGTAATTTTATTTCAGGACTTGGTTATTAAATGTCAGAACAATCCATGTGACTCGTAAAACTCAACAGCTGTACAAACTCTAAGATTAAACTCTCCACAAGGATCCAAAATAGGTTGGACTTCTACATGAGAGCCTTAATTATTCTTCATCTACTTCCTGAAAAGGTTGGTCAATAAAAAAGACAAAAACTAATATTTTCAGTTGAACTAAAGACAGACTTTGTGATTTTTCTGCTCACATGTTGTGTTGTTGTAAACTTCCTCTTTCAAATAAATAGCCAACGTAAACCCCTGCGTAAACCAGCGTTTGTCCTGTTTTTGTGTTGCTCCTCGGCGACCCTAGACAGCCGGGTCATAATGTTTTTTGAGCAACACACCATACTATGACGTTTTTACAATGATGGTTCTACTATGGAACCAGTTTGACATGTTCAGGCGTTCTTTGTGTGAAAACTAACAGAAGGTGGTTTTCAACTTTCTTTGTTAACTTTCTGCCTCAACTTTAAACTAAATTTCCTTCTCACTAACCCAGCCCTCTGGACTTCCAGTAACGAGTGTTCCTATTGGCCTGTCCCAGGTGGCTGCTCTGGTGCTATCAGGAACACCTGAGCGAGCTCAGTGTCTTCCTGCTTTATTTAGCTGCAGACAAACATTTCCTCTGCTTCTCTTCACCAGTGAACCTTGACTCTTGCTTTAGTCTGTTCTTTAGGCGTTGGCTTGCAGCTTCCAGCAGTAAAATCATCTTTAATGTGTTTCTTGGTGTGTTTTAGGGCTTTGTACTGGATAGTTGTCTTGGTAAATGAGGTTCTTTAGCCACAGTTAGCACATGGTGCTAATGTGTGCAGTGATTAGTGGATTTGGTACAGCTGAGTTGTGTCTTTATCTTGGCTGTAGTGAGTCTTCAGAGGTTTTTGGTCAGACACATTCTGTGTTCTTGTTTGAGAACCAACGTTGGTTGTCCAGAAGGTAAGAGTTCCTGTCCTGATTCTCTGTTCTCAGAGGTTCTCTGGTAGGCTGCAGGAGACTTTAGCATTTGGGTTGTGCTCGTTTGGTTTTTGTACAGTTTCATTTGGACGACTATCTTGAGGCCCCTCTATGTGCTTTAGTGAGGTTTTCTGTAACGGTTCTACAAAGCAACCTGCAGCAGAAGAGACTGAGAGTTTTTAGGAAGTTCTGGAGAGCAGACTTTAGAGCAGCAGAAGCATTTGTCAGCAGTTTGAGAAGGTGAGCTTCAGAGTAGAAATGAGACAGAAACCTTCTTGACCCGTGTGGTGAGGTCCTGTACCAAGAGTTTGAGCAGGTTGTGAAGAGTCTGTAGTTCTTTGGTCTGAAAGCACAAGAAGAGTCGACTCATTAAATGAGAAAACAGGAGATATTGTTGGTTCTTCTGTCGCTCTGCAGTTCCCAGTTTCCTTAGACTGAATATCAAGTTTATATTTTAAAGGATTTACCATGTGAGCCCAAGAAGACTTCAATAAACTCCCTCCATCCCCTGGACACAACATATTTTATTACCATGTTAAGTCTTTTTTTTTTTTTTTTTTTTGAATGTTTTTGAGTTTTAATCATAGTTTTAATCATAGTTTTTTTCTCTTTGCTTGTTTAGTTTTGTCATCTGTGTGAAAGGTGCTAAACAAATAAAGTTGAATTGATAAACTGAATAACTGACTAACTCATGATTGTGACAACATAAGTATTTTCATTTTAAGGGTTTATTTCATTTTTAAGGTTGGGGTTAAAATCTTGACAGAAAAAGATTAAAGAAATAAACTACATAACAAAAAGCAATTAAATCAAGGAAAAAAAGTTAATACAATAAAACTTTTAAAAAGTTTTCTTATTAAAAAGTATTTTTTAAATGTGTAATTATTGAAAATATTTTATCTGTAATTTGTAATATTTGTATTTTAAAAATTTTGTTTAATTTCATAATGACGTATTGTATCTTGTTTAATTATCTAATTCAATATTTTGTCTGTTTAATATAGTTAAACATTAAATACAATTAAATATTAAACAAAGTATTTAATTAAATAATTAAACAGAAGATACAAAACGTCATTATGAAATTAGACAAAATTTTTAAAACAAAAATATTAAACATTATAGATGAGATATTTTAGATAACTAAATTTTTAAAAAATACAATTAAACAAGAAGAATATTAAACATTTAAAAAAAATACAAAACATTTAATTAGATTATCAAACCTTTAAAAAGACAAAACATTTAATTAAAAAATTAAATGTTTCATTAGAAAATTAAATCTTAAAGACAAAACTTTAAATAGGAATTCAACAGAAAATACAATGAAGCATTTAAAAAGAAAATTAAACATTAAAAGGTGGTAAAACATTTAAAAAGAAAAAACCTTAAAGATTTAATCGAAAAATTAAACATTGGGAAAGAAAAGGAAATTTTTCAAACAAGCCGATAAAACATTTGAAAAAACAAACATTAAAAAGACAAAACATTTTGAAATCAAATCAGACATTAGAAAAGAACAAAAGGTGAGAAAAGAGCAAAACTAGACATTTAAGAAGAATGAACTAAAGACAAAACATTTGAAAAGACACCAGTTAGACTTTAGAAGATCAAATTAAACAGAAGAGACAATAAAACGATCAAAAAGAGCAAACACAGATAAAAATCTTAAAGCGTTTTCTAGTCTGAAATAAAAACATCAAGTTGTTTCTTCAAACATTTCCTCTTTCTATGTTCTTGGTTTGATTGTGGACAGATTTACTAAGAACTCATTTAAGAAAACTGCTTTCCAGATAAAGTCTACTAGTAGTTGAAGGCATCGATCAAACTAATGTTACCTTCTGATCCCCACAAACTTTACTGTTCAAAGTTTGTTGAGGATTTCTAAAAAACCCACAGGTGAAGGTCTGAGAAGAACTCAGATGGATGGTCTAAATGTGAAATCAAGACTCATGGTCACAAGTTTTAAGGCTTCTGTTCACCAGAAAGGTTCAAACTAACAGAGAAGTACTGGGAAACTTTTACAATTTCAGTCCTCAGACTGTCTGAAGGTTCAAACTAACAGAGAAGTAGCTCAAGAACCTTTAGGTTTTCAGTCCCTCAGGACTGTCGAAAGGTTCAGACTAACAGAGAACTACTGAGGACTTTTAAAATTTCAAGCCCTCAGACTGTGGAAAGGTTCAAACTAACAGAGAAGTACTGAGAAACTTTTAAGATTTCAGTCCTCAGACTGTCTGAAGGTTCAAACTAACAGAGAACTACTCAAGAACTTTTCGGATTTCAGTCCTCAGACTGTCTGAAGGTTCAAACTAACAGAGAACTACTGAGGAACTTCGAAGATATCAGTCCTTGGACTGTGTGAAAGTTCAATCCAACAGAGAACTACTGTGGGACTTAGAAAATTTCAGCCCTCAGACTGTGTGAAAGCTCAGGTCCTGAGGACTCGGGAGGTGTGGAGGCTTTGGAAAGTCTTGGAACTGAAGGTTCAACCCTCCAGCAAGTCCAACCTCCTGAGAAAAACGGTCGAGTCGAGACTCGTTAAAAAAAAAACTCGAAAACGACAAAAAATAGATGATAAATGCGCAAAAAAAAGAAGAATTAGTATCTGAGCAAGTAGCTCAGGGG